>NW_028315326.1:2500-52500 GCF_046866305.1 Octopus bimaculoides | reverse complement strand
TATATTATTTGCATACACGCACACACGCACACAAACACACACATATATACATGTAAATACATACATACATACATATATATATATATTTACGTATATATTTATGTATGCATATATATATATATATATATATATATATATATATTTACCTATATATGATTACATGTATGTATATACACATTTATCCACGTAATGCAAGCTAATTAATCAGAAAATGTAACGCAGTGTCCATAACTTAACTCAGTACCCCAAAACCTAAAAATTACGTGAGCAGAATAGTACCAACATATTACTGGTACTTAATATTTTCCAGTATGGCGAGATGCTGTGTAAAGTTAGTCCAAATAGTACGTCATGGCTGGAATGTCTTGGCTTCTAGATTTGATGGATCAGGGCTGAGTTGGGGCTAAACTGCTATAACTAGACTAATACCAACCTTTCCATCTGACAGGTACCATGACCACCACCACTAGCACCAATGTCACCACCACCTTGCCAATTTCTACTCTGGCCACCTCCACAATTTAGTCAAATGCCTTGCCTTGGGCCCTTAATGGAATGAGAGCAGTGCAATGGTGAGGTAGGTATGTCTTGTATTTTATTTATTGATCCTGAAGGAATGAAAAGTAAATCTGATTTCAGCAGAATTTGATCTCAGAACACAGAGAGCCAGAACAATTACTGCAAAGCTGTCAATTTGCTACCATCATGGACAATTAGAAAAAGTAGCTAAACCTCACTCAAATCACACGTGGAACAATAAATTTCTAGCTGGCATTCACTGACTTGATCAACAAGCTTGGGGGAAATGACATGACATCAACAACAACACCAACAATATCACACACACACACACACCACTACCAAAATCACCACCACAACCGTCAAGACCAGCAAGATTGACAATCCTTAAATTTATTCAAGATCACCTTTCTTAAACGAGACAATAAATGGAAACGCCTGGGGTAAACTGATACAGTGAAATGATCCTACCTCACCTAAGATGGCAGTCACGTTGTCCATCGATGTTATTCAAGATAATATTGGCTTACACACTCTGCTCTCTTATTCGGTTCTGCAACAATGAATTTCTAACCTGTTTCTTTATTTTGGGTTTCTTGCAAATATTTCAACAATTTCTATCCTGATTTGAAATGTCAGACTGAACTTTATAGAAGTAAACTGGTGAATTTCAAACTGGGGGTGCACACACACACATACATGTGTTATGTTACACACACACATATGCTATGTGTGTGTTTCAGTGTCTCTGCGTATTTCTGTATTTGAGGGGTACAGAGTTAAGTTATGGACATTGCGTTACATTTTCTGATTAATTAGCTTGCATTATGTGAATTTCAAACTGGGGGTGCACACACACATACGTGTTATGTTACGCACACACGTGTTATGTTACACACACACATATACTATGTGTGTGTTTCAGTATCTTTGCTTATTTCTGTATTTGAGGGTTATGTAGCTACTATTTATAGCTGGTATTACAACCATACAGTAATTTCCCTCATTGAACTCTGTGTGTGTATGCGTACGTTGGTGATGTCCAGCAAAACTGACTTTGTAGACAGCCACAAGATTATCCAGGGGCACTGGCAACGCTCTCGCTCGAAAATCCTACGGAGGCTAGTCAGGCGGTACTGGTGACGGCCGCGCTCAAAATGGTGTATTTTATGTGCCACCCACACAAGAGCCAGTCCAGGGGCACTGGCAACGATCTCGCTTGAAAGTCCTTACACATGCCGTGGGCACAAGTGCCAGAAAGGCGATGCTGGGCACAGGTGCCATCACAAATTCACTTTTGCTTGCCCCAATAAGTCTTCGCAAGCTGAGTTTCGTGTCCAATTTAACTCGATCTCGATTTCACTTGCCTCAACAGATTTTTGCAAGTGGAGTTTAGTGTCCAATGAAGGAAGGTATGCCTAAGTGGACTGGCTGAGGCCTTAGATTTAGATCTCACTTGGCTTGCTGGTTTTTTTCACGCACAGAATTTGACAGAGTATCTACAGCTGGATGCCCTTCCTAAACGCCAACCACTCAGAGAGTGTAGTGGGTGGTTTTACATGTCATCGGCAAGAAGGCCAGTCAGGCGGTACTGGCAACGGCCATGCTCAAGATGGTGTATTTTATGTGCCACCCGCACAAGAGCCAGTCCAGGGGCACTGGCAACGATCTCGCTTGAAAATCCTATGAAGGTCAGTCAGGTGGTACTGGCAATGGCCACGTTTAAAATGATGTATTTTATGTGCCACCTGCACAAGAGCCAGTCCAAGGGCACTGGCAACAATCTGGCTCGAATGTCCTTAGGCATGCCGCGGGCACAAGCGCCAGAATGGCGACGGTGGGCACAGGTGCCATCAAATTTCGATTTCTCTTGCCAAATCTTACTACCCCAAAACCTAAAAACTACGTGAGCAGAATAGTACCAACATATTACTGGTACTTAATATTTTCCAGTCTGGCGAGATGCTGCGTAAAGTTAGCCCAAATAGTATGTCATGGCTGGAATGTCTTGGCTTCTAGATTTGATGGATCAGGGCTGAGTTGGGGCTAAACTGCTATAACTAGACTAATACCAACCTTTCCCTCTGACAGGTACCATGACCACCACCACTAGCACCAATGTCAACACCACCTTGCCAATTTCTACTCTGGCCACCTCCACAATTTAGTCAAATGCCTTGCTTTGGGCCCTTAATGGAATGAGAGCAGTGCCATGGTGAGGTAGGTATGTCTTGTATTTTATTTATTGATCCTGAAGGAATGAAAAGTAAATCTGATTTCAGCAGAATTTGATCTCAGAGCACAGACAGCCAGAACAATTACTACAAAGCTGTCAATTTGCTACCATCATGGACTATTAGAAAAAGTAGCTAAACCTCACTCAAATCACACGCAGAACAACAAATTTGTAGCTAGCATTCACTGACTTGATCAACAAGCTTGGGGGAAATGACATGACAGCAACAACAACACCAACAATATCTCACACACACACCACTACCACAGTCACCACCACAACCATCAAGGTTGACAATCCTTAACTTTATTCAAGATCACCTTTCTTAAACGAGACAATAAATGGAAACGCCTGGGGTAAACTGATACAGTGAAATGATCCTACCTCACCTAAGATGGCAGTCACGTTGTCCACCGATGTTATTCAAGATAATATTGGCTTACACACTCTGCTCTCTTATTCGGTTCTGCAACAATGAATTTCTAACCTGTTTCTTTATTTTGGGTTTCTTGCAAATATTTCAACAATTTCTATCCTGATTTGAAATGTCAGACTGAAGTTTGTAGAAGTAAACTGGTGAATTTCAAACTGGGGGTGCACACACACACATACACTAACATACACACACATACGTGTTATGTTACACACACACACACGTGTTATGTTACACACACACATACATGTGTTATGTAACACACACACACATATGCTATATGTGTGTTTCAGTATATTTGCATATTTCTGTATTTGAGGGTTATGTAGCTACTATTTATAGCTGGTCTTACAACCATACAGAGATTTCCCTCACTCAACTCTGTGTGTGTGTATGCGTAGGTTGGTGATGTCCAGCAAAACTGACTTTGTAGACAGCTGCAAGATTATCCACCATCTTTCCAGCAGCAACCTTCGGCCCCTGTTTTGAATTCCATATGTCTAACCCCGCCATTGACATTCTTACAAAATCAAAAAACAATGCATTGTCCATGAATTTCGTAAACCTTTTCTCTTGCTCAGAATTGAATCAACCACCCGCATAGTAAGTCTATATATGTACATACGTAGTAAGTATATATATATACAAAGGTGTGTATATATAGATATATAAAATTATATTTATATTCATACACACACACACATATATATGTATGTATCAATATATAGATACCTGTCTATATCTATGTGCTTTTATGTATATATCTACATATATACATGTGTGTGTGTGTGTGTGTGTGTGTGTGTGTAAGGTGAGCTGGCAGCAGAATCGTTAGCACACCAGGCAAATTGCTTGGTGCATTTCGTTCGACTTGTTGTTCTGAATTCTAATCCAGCAAGGTTGACATTTAGGTTCAATGAACTCTGGGACTGATGTAATCAACTTAACCCCTCCCCATTATTGCTGGCCTTGTGCCAAAATTTGAAACCAGTAAATATATACGTAGAGGTAAGCCGTTTATGTTTATGCCTTGCCCCAATACAATCTGTTCCCTCACCTCCCCCACCACAACACACTATTCCAACTCCTTCCTTTCTTCCACCCATGATCATCCCCCCCCTCTGCATGCTCCTCTCCCCCATCACATACACTCACTCTCAATGCCCTCACAAACCTACCCTGGCCCCCTGAGCTGCCCCTATATCCCTCACCATCACCTGCTACACTCTCCACATCTCCATCTGTCTCCCTTCCCACTCTCATGAATCACCCCTACCCCTTGATCTCCTCTGTCCACTCACCCTGTCCAATCCTTGGTATGTCCTTCATTTCATTTATATTTTCTCCCCCACTGTCCCTTAAGAATATGTCCCATCACACATCTCCCCTGCCATTTATTTTTCTCAATCGTTCAAACGGGGACAGCCAAATATCTCCTACAATACGACCCCTATCTCTACCTTGCTCCCAATTATACATTCACTGTGTACATCTGATGAATGCCATGAGGCATGAAAGTATACTAGCCCTTATATATTTAATATGGAGAAGCCACTATGAAAGGTTGCTCAATAAAGAGAATGAATAGGAGAAAGAAAGTTTACTGAATGCCGATCCAACAGAGGGACCAGCTATCCGAATTGACAGTACCATGGTAGATAAAGCGATTAAGAGTATGAAGACAGGGAAAGCCCCTGGCCCTTCAGGAATCACTGCAGAGATGCTCAAAATATCTGGCAGTGTTGGCTACAACCTAGTCACCCGTATTACGAATCAGGTGATACACGAAGGAGTCATACCCAATGACTGGTGTAGCAGCACCATAGTCAACTGCTACAAAGGTAAAGGTAACGCTTTAGATACAAATAATTACAGAGGTATTAAGTTGTTAGATCAGGTAATGAAAGTCACGGAAAGGGTCATAGCCCAACTAATTAGGGAGAGAGTCAGTTTAGATGAGATGCAGTTTGGGTTTGTGCCAGGGAAAAGCACCACTGATGCAATATTTCTGGTAAGACAGCTGCAGGAGAAATACCTAGCCAAAGATAAACCTCTGTACCTGGCTTTCGTTGACATGGAGAAAGTCTTTGACAGGGTCGCCCGATCCCTTATCTGGTGGTCAATGAGGAAACTAGGGATAGAAGAATGGTTTGTGAGAGCTGTGCGAGCCATGTACAGAGGCGCTATCAGTAAGGTGAAGGTTGGCAATGAGTACAGTGAAGAATTCCGGGTAGAGGTAGGGGTCCACCAAGGTTCTGTCCTCAGACCCCCTCCTATTTATCATAATCCTCCAGACGATAACAGAGGAATTCAAGAGGGGATGCCCCTGGGATCTCCTCTATGCTGATGACCTTGCACTAATAACTGAGTCACTATCAGAACTAGAGGAGAAGTTTCATCTGTGGAAGCTAGGACTAGAGTCGAAAGGCCTTAGAGTCAACCTAGCTAAAACCAAAGTCCTAATAAGTAGGAAGGTAGACAACACACAAAGCCCTTCAGGTAGATGGCCCAGCTCGATCTGTAGCAAAGGCGTAGGTAGAAACTCTATAAGATGCACACAGTGCAAGCTATGGACACATAAGGGGTGCAGCAATATCAAAGGCAGGTTAACTAGGAAGTTAGTTTTTTTATGTGGCAGATGTTCAGGAGCTATAAACACTGTAAATGTACAGAAAACAACTTCTGCCACATTCCAGGGAAAAAAACTAGACGTAGTTGATAGCTTCCGCTACCTAGGTGGCCAAGTTAATAGTGGAGGAGGGTGCGCTGAAAGTGTAGCTGCTAGAATAAGAAAAGCCTGGGCAAAGTTGAGAGAACTCTTACCTCTGCTGGTGACAAGGGGCCTCTCACTCAGAGTAAAAGGCAGACTGTATGACGCATGTGTATGAACAGCCATGCTTCATGGCAGTAAAACATGGGCTGTGACTGCTGAGGCCATGCGTAGGCTTGCAAGGAATGAAGCCAGTATACTCCAATGGATGTGTAATGTCAGTGTGCATACTCGACAGAGTATCAGTACCTTGAGAGAAAAGTTGAACTTACGAAGCATCAGTTGTGGTGTGCAAAAGAGACGACTGCGCTGGTATGGTCATATAACGAGAATGGATGAGGATAGATGCGTGAAAAAGTGTCACACCCTAGCAGCTGAGGGAACCTGTGGAAGAGGTAGGCCCAGGAAGACCTGGGATGAGGTGGTGAGGCACGACCTTCGAACTTTAGACCTCACCGAGGCGATGACTTCTGACCGAGACCTTTGGAAATTTGCTGTGCGTGAGAAGACACGGCAAGCCAAGTGAGACCTAAATCTAAGGCCTCAGCCAGTCCACTTATGCGTACCTTCCTTCATTGGACACCAAACTCCACTTGCGAAGACCTGTTGAGGCAAGTGAAATCGAAATCGAGTTAAATTGGACACTAAACACCACTTTCGAAGATCTATTGAGGCAAGTGAAATCGAAATCGAGTTAAATTGGACACGAAACTCAGCTTGCGAAGACTTATTGGGGCAAGCGAAAGTGAATTTGTGATGGCACCTGTGCCCAGCATCGCCTTTCTGGCACTTGTGCCCACGGCATGTGTAAGGACTTTCGAGCGAGATCGTTGCCAGTGCCCCTGGACTGGCTCTTGTGTGGGTGGCACATAAAATACACCATTTTGAGCACGGCCGTCACCAGTACCGCCTGACTAGCCTCCGTAGGATTTTCGAGCGAGAGCGTTGCCAGTGCCCCTGGATAATCTTGTGGCTGTCTACAAAGTCAGTTTTGCTGGACATCACCAACGTACGCATACACACACAGAGTTCAATGAGGGAAATTACTGTATGGTTGTAAGACCAGCTATAAATAGTAGCTACATAACCCTCAAATACAGAAATAAGCAAAGATACTGAAACACACACATAGCATATGTGTGTGTGTATGTGTGTGTGTAACATAACACGTGTGTGCGTAACATAACACGTATGTGTGTGTGCACCCCCAGTTTGAAATTCACATAATGCAAGCTAATTATTCAGAAAATGTAACGCAGTGTCCATAACTTAACTCAGTACCCCAAAACCTCAAAAATTACGTGAGCAGAATAGTACCAACATATTACTGGTACTTAATATTTTCCAGTCTGGCGAGATGCTGTGTAAAGTTAGTCCAAATAGTACGTCATGGCTGGAATGTCTTGGCTTCTAGATTTGATGGATCAGGGCTGAGTTGGGGCTAAACTGCTATAACTAGACTAATACCAACCTGTCCCTCTGACAGGTACCATGACCACCACCACTATCACCAATGTCAACACCACGTTGCCAATTTCTACTCTGGCCACCTCCACAATTTAGTCAAATGCCTTGCCTTGGGCCCTTAATGGAATGAGAGCAGTGCCATGGTGAGGTAGGTATGTCTTGTATTTTATTTAGTGATCCTGAAGGAATGAAAAGTAAATCTGATTTCAGCAGAATTTGATCTCAGGGCACAGACAGCCAGAACAATTACTACAAAGCTGTCAATTTGCTACCATCATGGACTATTAGAAAAAGTAGCTAAACCTCACTCAAATCACACGCAGAACAACAAATTTGTAGCTAGCATTCACTGACTTGATCAACAAGCTTGGGGGAAATGACATGACAGCAACAACAACACCAACAATATCACACACACACACCACTACCACAGTCACCACCACAACCATCAAGGTTGACAATCCTTAACTTTATTCAAGATCACCTTTCTTAAACGAGACAATAAATGGAAACGCCTGGGGTAAACTGATACAGTGAAATGATCCTACCTCACCTAAGATGGCAGTCACGTTGTCCATCGATGTTATTCAAGATAATATTGGCTTACACACTCTGCTCTCTTATTCGGTTCTGCAACAATGAATTTCTAACCTGTTTCTTTATTTTGGGTTTTTTGCAAATATTTCAACAATTTCTATCCTGATTTGAAATGTCAGACTGAAGTTTGTAGAAGTAAACTGGTGAATTTCAAACTGGGGGTGCACACACACATACACTAACATACACACACATAGTGTTATGTTACACACACACACACGTTATGTTACACACACACATAAATGTGTTATGTTACACACACACACACATATGCTATATGTGTGTTTCAGTATATTTGCATATTTCTGTATTTGAGGGTTATGTAGCTACTATTTATAGCTGGTCTTACAACCATACAGAGATTTCCCTCACTCAACTCTGTGTGTGTGTATGCGTAGGTTGGTGATGTCCAGCAAAACTGACTTTGTAGACAGCTGCAAGATTATCCACCATCTTTCCAGCAGCAACATTCGGCCCCTGTTTTGAATTCCATATGTCTAACCCCCCCATTGACATGCTTACAAAATCAAAAAACAATGTATTGTCCATGAATTTCATAAATCTTTTCTCTTGCTCAGAATTGAATCAACCACCCGCATAGTAAGTCTATGTATGTACATACGTAGTAAGTATATATATATACAAAGGTGTGTATATATAGATATATAAAATTATATTTATATTCATACACACACACACATATATATGTATGTATCAATATATAGATACCTGTCTATATCTATGTGCTTTTATGTATATATCTACATATGTACATGTGTGTGTGTGTGTGTGTGTGTGTGTGTGTGTGTGTGTGTAAGGTGAGCTGGCAGCAGAATCGTTAGCACACCAGGCAAAATGCTTGGTGCATTTCGTTCGACTTGATGTTCTGAGTTCTAATTCCAGCAAGGTTCACATTTAGGTTCAATGAACTCTGGGACTGATGTAATCAACTTAACCCTCTCCCATTTATTGCTGGCCTTGTGCCAAAATTTGAAACCAGTAAATATATACGTAGAGGTAAGCCGTTTATGTTTATGCCTTGCCCCAATACAATCTGTTCCCTCACCTCCCCCACCACAACACACTATTCCAACTCCTTCCTTTCTTCCACCCATGATCATTCCCCCCCCCCCTCTGCATGCTCCTCTCCCCCATCACATTCACTCACTCTCAATGCCCTCACAAACCTACCCTGGCCCCCTGAGCTGCCCCTATATCCCTCACCATCACCTGCTACATTCTTCATATCTCCATCTGTCTCTCTTCATACTCTCATGAATCACCCCTACCCCTTGATCTCCTCTGTCCACTCACCCTGTCCAATCCTTGGTATGTCCTTCATTTCATTTATATTCTCTCCCGCTGTCCCTTAAGAATATGTCCCATCACACATCTCCCCTGCCATTTATTTCTCTCAATCTTTCAAACGGGGACAGCCAAGTATCTCCTACAATATGACCCCTAACTCTAATCTGCTCCCTATTATACATTCACCTCTCAATTGGCACAAACCCATCTCCCTCAGTGCTACTCATCCCTTCCTGTTGAGACGTCTTCATCTTGCAAGTGACTCGGTGGAGCCATGTTAAAGGCACTTCTATGAAGTGGTTGGCATCTGGAAGGGTATCCAGCCATAGAAACCAATGCAATGTGGCTAACACAGCCTGGTGCCGTCCTATGGCAAACTGTCCACCCCCATAGCAGAACAGAAAGTGGACTTTTCACACACCCACACACACACACATTCATACATACATGCATACAAACGGACCGATCACGTGACCGACAAGACTATCCAATGTTGCTACACATCACTGGTCACAATTCACTTTGCACGGTTTTAGCTATCGAATGACCCCCACCCCTCGGGCTAGGCAAGCAAACCATCCCTCTCCACACCACCGATTTTATCCAACGGAAAGGCAAACTGGAGCAATGTGAAATAAAGTGTCTTGCCCAAGGACACAACACACAGCCCACTCTGGGAATCGAACTCACTATCTCATGATTGTGGAACCGATGCTCTGACTACTGAGCCATGCATCTGGACATACACACACACACATATAAATGTGTGTGTGTGTGTGTGTACAGGAGAGTCTCTCTAATGTGGATCCAACAGAGGGACCAGCAATCCGAATAGACAGCAGCATGGTAGATAAAACCACGAGACGTATGAAGACCAGGAAAGCCCCTGGCCCCTCAAGAATCACCACTGAAATGCTTAAAGTATCTGGTGGTGTGGCATATGGCAGCCCTTAAATGATGATGATGCACACACACACACACACACACACACACACATAATTATACATATCTATGCAGACAGGTATATATAGCCCAGTGGAGGGGGGCTTCTCACAAGCATTTCCTGTAAGGAGAATTCCCTTCCTGAGAGAATCTACACAGCAAAGGTCTTTGCATGTCTGTGTACAGAAACCTATTAAATATAATACATCTTTAAACATAACACATATTTCAATCAACACTCTTTAGTCAATGTTGAGTTAATGAATTCCTGTGAAACTTTTGCATCTGTCAGAAACTGTTTTCCTGTTCTGTTGAAATGTCTTGACATCACTTGGGTGCCATGAACTATGCATACGGATTCAATGTCCTTCGCAAAAACACTTTTATGTCTTTCATAACCCAGTTGTACACAAACACACACACATATCTTTTATCTCTTACTTGCTTCACTCGTTTGACTGCGGCCATGCTGGGGCACAGCCTTGAAGAATTTTTAGTCAAAGAAATCAACCACCACAATTTATTCCTTATTCTATCGGTCTCTTTAGGGTTCATGTTTCCCTTAATTTTCCAAATTGCAAGAGTAATTTATAGATGCCTTTTATGTGTATCTAGAGCCATTTATTTATGATCCCTTCGAAAACCCTCATTAAATTAGATTATTTCATTTTCAGTTTCCTTTAGGTTTTATGTGTTCTTTTATACGACCAGCCTATATATGTATGTGTATATATATGTATATATATATATATATATATATATATATATATATATATATATATATATTTATATTTCACACACACACATGTATATATGTATGCATTCATATATATATATATATATATATATATATATATATATTAGCAGAGATACCCAGCGTTGCCCATGTTACATGCAATTGAAGAATGAGACTTTTCTGTTATATTTTCTGTAAGGAACTGGAATACCTATGATTCGAATTTCATCAAAATTGCAGATGAGGGTTCTTTCCCTCTTTACACACCATAAAAAATTCTAATCATGCCACATATTTCCCATACTACTGATCTTTATGCACAGATTCCAAAATTCCAGTCTTATGGAACATATAAAAAGTATTTTGCTCATGGAGCTCTAAAATGTGGGAATTAAGGTCCCTATTGGGGGTAGGTGTGTTAATGTCAACCAGAGAAATTGAATTGTTGGGAATGTTTTTAACTTGGGTCTTATAGTATTGCTCCTGAACATCTGCCACATATAAAAACTAACTTCCTAGTTAACCTACCTTTGATATTGCTGCACATCTTATGTGTCCATAGCTTCCACTGGGTACATCTTATAAAGTTTCTACCTACGCCTTTTCTACAGATCGAGCAGCGCCATCTACCTGAAGGGCTTTGTGGTTTTGTCTACCTTCCTACTTATTAGGACTTTGGTTTTAGCTAGGTTGACTCTAAGGCCCTTCGATTCTAATCCTTGCTTCCACACCTGAAACTTCTCCTCTAGTTCTGATAGTGACCCAGCAATTAGTGCAAGGTCATCAGCATAGAGGAGCTCCCACGGGCATCCCCTCTTGAATTCCTCTGTTATCGCCTGGAGGACTATTGTAAATAGGAGGGGCCTGAGGACTCAACCTTGGTGGACTCCTACCTCTACCCGGAATTCTTCACTGTACTCGTTGCCAACCCTCACCTTACTGACAGCGTCTCTGTACATGGCTCGCACAGCTCTCACTAACCATTCTTCTATCCCTCGTCTCCTCAATGACCACCAGATAAGGGATCGGGGGACCCTGTCAAAGGCTTTCTCCATGTCAACAAAAGTTAGGTACAGAGGTTTATCTTTGGCTAGGTATTTCTCCTGCAACTGTCTTACCAGAAATATAGCATCAGTGTTACTTTTCCCTGGCACGAACCCAAACTGCATCTCATCTAAAGTGACTCGTTCCCTAATTAGTTGTCACGATATACCTCAAGTCTTTGTTCCTCACAGCACATAACATTGGCAAACTTTTTCTCTTCTGCTTCCCCTCTGGCTAAATAAACCTGTCGCTTAGCTTCCCTTCTAGCAGTCTGATGCAATTCCCTGCTACCACCGTTCTTCCAGTCCTTCCAAGCCTGTTTCTTTTCCCTAATGTCTCTGTCAATAACATTGTTCCATCACTACATTATATTGGGTCGAGAGGGGACTTTGCACCATCCACAGATCTGGTCAGTGGCCCTCAGCAGGTTGTCCTGTTGAAACCTCCAGTTGTCTTCTACATCATGTGAAGCTATATCCCCCTCTATTTCGTCAAAGGCTTTGAATAATAAGTCTCTAAATCTCTGTCCATTCGCAGGATCTTTGAGCTTCCAGACCCTTCTCCTCCATGCTGGTCGTCTTCTGGGCAACCACTTAGCTCTAATCCTGAAGTCACTAACTACTAGTCTATGTTGTGGGGTACATTCTTTGCCAGGAAAGGTTTGGGCTTTTATAAGCAGCCATCTTTCCCTTTTCCTGGTGAGGATGTAGTCGATTTGGCTAGTGTGTCTGCCAGAACGGTAGGTGACTAGGTGACTGGCAGGTTTCCTGAAGTTAGTATTGCAAACCATAAGGTCATTTGCATCACAGAACTCCAGCAGCCTGGTTCCCTCTTCATTGCGTGAACCAAAACCATAGCCTCCATGTACGCCATAAAAGCCCCCTGAATGTTGTCCAACATGCCCATTGAAGTCACCAGCCACAAAGAAAAGGTCCCTGTCATTCGTGGACAAGGTAGTCTGCAGGAGGGTGTCATAAAATTGGTCTTTCTGTCCGTTGGGTAGCCTGGGCTGAGGGGCATAGGCCGAGATAATGGTTGCTAACTCATGGTGAAGGACTAATCTAATCTTAAGTATTCTATCGCATACTCTAACCACCTCGATTACCTTATCCACCCATTTCTCTGCAAGAAGTATACCCACGCCGCCGACCCCGTCTGTGTTCCCTGCCCAGAAAATCTTGTACCTGTGTTCTTTGCCTGTGAGGAACCTAGTGGAACCTCCTCTCCACCTTACTTCTTGGAGGCAGCAGATATTGACACATCTCCGTTCAAGCATCTCAATAATCTCACCAGACCTACCTTTCAGTGTGCCGACGTTGAGAGTGCCAACCCTGAGGGTGTGGGAGGTATGGGCCTGTGAGACCCTGGGGCGGGGAACAGCAGCGTCACGTACCTTAAAAGAAAGCTTGCATTTTGCAGAATTCATAAACAATCAGTAGCATTCATTTCAACCTGCATCTACTACACTATCGTATTTTGCACCATATGATCGCTACCTTACATAGGAGATGAACCCTAAGTGGGGGTAGGGGGGAATGGCGTGAAGCCTTTAGAAGTGTTTATGGGAGACAGCCAAGTACTTACGGTACCGGTGGAGAAGGTAGGAACTTCCGGTACTGGTGGGGGGGTGAGAGGGCGGGTGCACGACAGCCATTGCTGCAAAGGTATTTAGGTCTAGTGGGGGAATTTGGGGTGCGCGCGCTAGTTTTATAGCCCTGGCGAAGCAAGGGGTTAATCGAAAGAGGAGGAGAAAAGAGAGAGAGAGAGTGGGATCGAGAGAGACAGACTAAAGGAGAGAGGGTTAGGCCAGAGCACGAGGGCAATAGAGAGATACTCTTTTGGGATTTATGTCTCATAGAGACAGTAAGTGGTAGAAATATAGAATTGAGAAATAAGAGTTTTCGGTCAGCTAATCTAAGGCAGAGATAAGTGACTATGTGATAAAAATTAAAATTGAATAACTTGAATATCTGAGTGAATTTGACGACATTGTTATGGACAACTGAAATGAATTTGACGACATTATAATGAGACGGACAGAATAGTGGAAGCACTAAGTAAGGTTGGAAGCACTAATATATATATATATATATATATATATATATATATATATATATATATATATATATGTATATATATATACATACATACATATATATGTATATAAATTGCATATGTATGTATTTATATATGTGTGTGTGTGTGTGTGTGTGTGTGTGTATCTAAATATGTATATCTGTATACATATATATACTATTGTTTTATTCTTTTACTCATTTCAGCCATGCAGCTGTGGTTATGCTGGAGCACCACCATATATACACACACACACAAATAGATATATTTATACATTGACAGATAGACAGACAGACAGACAGACAGACAGACTGAGTTTCTTATTTAAAAGCAATTTCCAAAGTCTTCTCCTTTCTTTGGTGGGGTGGAGGGTGTATCAGATTTCTTTTCATGCAGTCTTCTCGTCTTCCCAAGTCTTCATGGGTGTGTTGCATACCCACACACACACACACATGCACACGCAGCTGTTTGCACACACTCATACATATATGCACACACATTGATGCATATACACATGAATAGAAATTGCAAAAGGTCAAAATAATAAACAAATTAAATACACGAAAAGGAAAAAAAAAAAACTGGTTGTTGTGCATTATTAAATGAAATGATTAATACTTGTTGAATAGAAGAAACATCAGGTGAGATTTTATTTGAAATGATCAGTTTTGGGTCAGGCCACAATGACGCCTGTGTCTATGTCTAAGTAAAAGTGTGTGTGTGTGTGCAGATGTGCTTGGGCACACATTTACTTGTACAGAAAGACTGACGTCACTGTGATCTAACCCGAAAACAATCATTTGAAATAAAACTCACCTGATGTTTTCTCTCTTCAAAAAGATTTAGTCATTTAGTCACTCAATAAAGCACAACCTATTTTCTCTGTTTATGTGTTTGCTTTTGCAAGATTCTTCATGCTTCTGCCCCAGTCAACCGAAAACAGGT
The DNA here is from genome assembly GCF_046866305.1 of Octopus bimaculoides. Taxonomy (NCBI): domain Eukaryota; kingdom Metazoa; phylum Mollusca; class Cephalopoda; order Octopoda; family Octopodidae; genus Octopus; species Octopus bimaculoides. The sequence continues at coordinate 37,427 of NW_028315326.1, read as the reverse complement.
AGACACCCTACCATCACCCCATGGCCAAGAATACCCTTATGGACAGATGGAAAAGGTGGATCAGAGGCATAAGGACTCCAGAAAACTATGACCAGGTGAGAAAATGTTACATGATAGTTGCTAGTACCAAAGTTATTCTAAAGTATCAAATGTTTGAGTTCAATGAAAAAATATATGCCTAGGAAGAGGGCATGTGGCCAACCTCTTTATGGTATGGTGGGATAAGAGATTCCAAGAACGCTCTGCAGAGAACTCCATAATCCTAACCATGTATTCTCGCTATGTTAATGATTTCAAGAAAGTAGTAAAAACACTTCCACAAGATAACATCTATGAACTAGAAGCAAGCACCATGAAGAGCATCCAGCAAATAGCTAATCCCATCTAACAGGGTGTTAACGAACAATAGATGACCCTAATAAGCACCCCAACTACAAACTACATGTTTTGGACACTCAACTGTAGATGGAAACTAGAAATAGCAAAGTTCAGATTCTCCATTCATACTATGCCAAACCCATGGCCTCCAGATCCCTGTGCCACAGAATACAACAAATGTGGATGATACTAAGTTCAATATCCTGATATCGGACTTGATAAGGGTTATGAGAAAGGAGTCCTAAATGTGTGACCCAACGGAATTGAAGAGACACATACAGTACTTCATCTACTGCTTGCAGTTCTCCAGGGACAGTCAAAGAGAAAGGATCAGGGTGGACAAAGGAGCCGTGACAAAACTCAAGACCATCATAGAGAATGATGCAAATGGGATCTGCCTGCTAGACAAGAGTAAATCATGGCATAGTATAGAAGGGACGAAGAGGAAGATAGGGAAGGCCAGCTCATGGTATGATGGCCAAACGTACCAAAACATCATGTTCATCAATGCTAGCCTTGGAGGAGAACTAACATATTAATTTAGAAAAACCTCGGGTAAATTGAATCCACTGACTGAAGCAGGAAGAAAGGCCAGGAACTGCCATAAAATCCATTCGAAAGAACTCTCTGTACTGACAGGAACTGTATATTGTGTAGGTTATGACCAGATATAAACAGCAAAACTAGGAATACAATTTATAGTGGTGTACAGAGGGATGGTGCAGAATCATGATAAGAATATAAAGAATGTGGTTGTCCAACTGTTTCCACCAATGTCCAGCCCCATTTGAACTGGTGATGCTAGTGCTTGACTATGTCGTATGATGGTGCATCGTCACCATAAACTTCTTTCATCTCATCAAAAGTCTCATTTGGTGTACGACCTTTCAAGTATAAAGAACCTGATCATTGATCTGCATTCAACTGCCTCCATTATAACTGCTTAGTGCACTTCAGCAGCCAAAAAAGACAAACGAATTCTAGTGGAAAGCTGCAATTTACAATGTGACGTGTAGAGACATGTAGGATTCTACCTGTACAAGTTCTGTTTCCTGCAATAACTGGAAGTGGGTGGGTGATAGGACATCGTTAATGAACACCCCTCATTTTTTTGTTAAGCCTTTTAGTTATTCCATCGATCCCTCCATGTAGCACCTTCTTTCTCACTCCCTCATTATATGTCCTCCTCCCTCTCTCATTCTACTCTCTTTGTCTCTCTCTTTCATCTCCTATGTTTAATGTCAGAGGGAGATTTGGACGTTATTTCTAACAAGCTGAGTCACACTATAGATATTTCCTTCAGACATTACCCAGTATAATGTGTGATTTAAAGGGATTTGACTGCTATTTCTACAAGAGAAAATATCAATACAACTATATATACAGATATACAAGAAGCGACTCCCTGTCCTCAAAACGAATAGATTTTTTTCCTGACTTATGGAGAAAGCCAGAAATGTTAAGGGGAGGGGTTAAATCAACATTTACTAAAAGTGATCTAGCTACTAGACAGAGATCCTGTATGACCTTATAGGAAAGTGGGTTATCCATCATTAGATGTATACCTGACTTTCCTATATAATATTAAGAATATAACGGAATGCTGAACTCCGGACTATCAACCTAAACAACATTTATTCAGGTGGTAAATATATATATCTTTAGCTCTTGTTTATTGTTACAGCTTCTGTGTGTGTGAGCATAGTTGTTGGGACATTGTTATGTAGATGTAAGCGAGCTGTCGAGTGTAACTCCGAAAGATGGAGAGTGACAGCTAAACACGTCCATGCTCTATTGCTGGCCAGCAAGAAAGAGACTGTCTCCAGGTTGGAATGTTGGAGACACTGCTTGACACGTCCATGCTCATGGCCGGCCGACCGAGAAAGAGATAGAATAGAAGCGGGAACGCTTGGTTGTTTAATTCCACGCATGCGCACGGCGTTACTACAGGGCTACCTTGCCAGTGCGGAAACGCACGATAATATGAAATCTGTTAGAACGCCTGAGGCAGGATGGCCACTGAAAACCACCCACAAGATGTAGCACAAAACACACACAAAGAAAAATGAAAGAAATGAAATGTACACTCGTGTGATACATGCATGCAATGTACAAATGAAATGACAATGACAAAACAACCATGATGACAACTGTCCAGGAAACTGGAATCACGCAATGTAAAAGTCTGATTGTTTGTTTTCCCTGAAAGGAAAGAAAATATATGAGTGCACTAGTGTGTGTGTAAGTGAAAACACAGAACAAGTGAAAGTGTCTGTAGAGAAAAAATCCAGTTCGTACAAGAGTCCCACAAGGAGATAGAATGTCCTGTTGAAACTTGGCGACGTCGGGAGGAATGCTTGTAGTTGGTAGTAGTAATTGTTGTCGTCACGGTGGTAATCTTGGTTGAACGAAGCTGGTGGTGAAAAGGCTGTTCGTTGATGATGGTTGAAGAGGTGCGCTTTTTACAGACGGTCGACAGACAAATCTCTGTACGGCCATTAGCGAAAACCTCGAAGAAAAATTTTCTTAACCCAAGATGAAAGAACGACCGTGCGAACTCAAAAGGACAAATGGTGACGAATGGAAAAACAGAGGACTCCTTTTATTTAAACGTGTCACACGGTCGAATACAAAATATATATCAATGATGATATACAAATAATGTTATACTTCGATAACATAGATTTCGTAAATACCAGTAATGAGACGATAGAAAAGACAACCGTATGAAATGAATAACAAGAGTTATTTAGTGTGGCATAAAAGATGTATGTGTATGTGAGAGTGTGAATGCGACATATAAGAACATAATAAAAGACAGGCCGTCTATATGTATGTGAGATATCACAGCAGATAGAAAGTCAGAACACGTGAGAGTTTTATACCAAGTTTTTTTTTTAAGTACACAATTGGAAAGTCGCAGGCTGTAATTCTTGTCTGTTTATCGTGAGTGGAAAAATCCACTCTAACAGAGGCGAGATAAAAACCGCGCTTGTTGATGTTGGTAATACGTAATTCAGTTTCCATGGCCGTATTTGTTCTTTAGTCGGGGTTCACCAGTTATAGGTTGGTATTGTAGCTCAGCGGGCTGCGTGTTCGAATCACGTCGGGGGTCACCAGTATTGGAAAGTTGGTTATACATCATTAGATGTATACCTGACTTTCCTATATAAAATTTAAAATATAACGGAACGCTGAACTCCGGACTATCAACCTAAACAACATTCATTCAGGTGGTAAATATATATATCTTTAGCTCTTGTTTGTTGTTACAGCTTCTGTGTGTGTGAGCATAGTTGTTGGGACGTTGTTATGTAGATGTAAGCAAGCTGTTGAGCGTAAGTCTGAAAGATGGAGAGTGACAGCTAAACACGTCCATGCTCTATTGCTGGCCAGCAAGAGACTGTCTCCAGGTTGGAATGTTGGAGACACTGCTTGACACGTCCATGCTCATGGCCGGCCGACCGAGAAAGAGATAGAATAGAAGCGGGAACGCTTGGTTGTTTAATTCCACGCATGCGTGAGACGTTACTACAACCTCATATATACATGCATTAGAAAGTACACTGTAATTAGAGCTTTAATTGGCTGGTAATTCCAACGAGCCTTCCTACAATGCAGATACATTCTTCAGACCTAACACAGCATGATGTGTGATTTTAGGAAATTTGACTGCTATTTCTAGAAGCATATATATTAATATAACTATATATGATATATATTATTGTAGTTATAGTATGTGTGTGTGTATGTTCATAAGACAGCGTGTTGGCAGAATCCCTCACATGTCAGAGGAAATGCTTGCAGCCATTTTGTACAGTTTCACATTGTGAGTTCAAATTCTGGTGAGGGTAACTTTGCATCTGATTGTTCCATGGTCATGAATTGAGCACAAATCATGTAATAGGGTCAATGTAATCGATTAGCTGCCCACAATAATTGCAGGCCTTGTGCTAAAAGTAAAATGAGAATTATTACGTAAATAAATGAATAGAAAGATGGAGAGGGAGAGAGTGAGTGATGTTACACTGTGTGTGTGTGTGTGTGTGTGTGTGTGTGTGTGTGTGTGTATAAGCCAGTGAGGTGAAAGAATCGTTCACACGCAGGGTCGATGGAGTCGATTAGCTGCCTCTACTAGAATTCCAGGCCTTGTGCCAAGAGACAAAGAATAATCACATGTGTATGGTAGAAAATGGTGCCCTGGGACTGAATGTCTATACGGGGGAGGGTTGCAAGGAAGGTATCTGATTCCAAATGCTGTTAAGAAGAGCTGATAATAGACAGACAGGTAATTCTGTGATTCAAGGAGACTTGACTGCTATTTCTTGCAGAAGGCCTAGTGTCCATTAAGCATTGATACATGAGATATTTAAATATTTTTCTTTCTGCTTCTTTCTATATTTTGTCCATGCTGGAGTTCTGATTTAAGCATCCCATATAATCACTCCTAACAGTTTTGTTTTTTCAATTTCCAGGAAATTTTGTTTTAATTTTTTGAAATTTAAAACAATCTTTTAAAATTTTTTCTTTAAAATGCAGATTTAGAAAATGGACAGTCTGGACTTTGTGCTTAAACCCCAGCAAAAGATCATTAAATGAATTTATTGAGAGAAATATGATGAAAGCATCAATACATGAAAGTGTTAAAAATAACAGCTAAATAGCACTTAAAAAACACAAAAACAATCTTTCCTTTTCACTTTTGCATAACTGTATCAATTTCTGTGTTGAGAACAAATTCACAAAACTCTTCTGAAAATTCCAGAAAATAATAAAGTTATGAGGGGTTGTATGGAGTGTTTACTTCAAAATTGCCCCTTCTCTTTCTTCATATATGTTTGCTAAAGTCTTGCTGTTGTTTCTAGCATATCAAGTGCTGCAGTTAAATGGACCTGTTGTTCATTTGTTGAAAGACAGCCATAGAATTTATAAACTGCAATTAATTTCAGTAGGCTGGAGGGGCATTTGGCTGCTGTTTCTAACAGATCTAGCTCTCATGTACAATTCAACTGTCACTGGTCACATACATAAATATGTATAAAGTTATGTTAAGACACTATGGTGTTATTGGAAGGGGATTTGGCTGCTATTTCTAACAGATCCTACATTCATTAACCTTTTATACATCATGAATTTAATTTTCTTTTCTGGGTCTTGATGGTTGTGGTGGTGACTGTGGTAGTGGTGTGTGTGTGTGTGTGTGTGTGTGTGTGTATGCTTGTGAGTGTGATATTGTTGGTGTTGTTGTTGCTGTCATGTCATTTCCCCCAAGCTTGTTGATCAAGTCAGTGAATGCCAGCTAGAAATTTATTGCTCCACGTGTGATTTGGGTGAGGTTTAGCTACTTTCTCTAATAGTCCATGCTAGTGGTGGTGAACGGATATGTTCATCTAAGTTAAATGAACGGATATGTTCATCTAAGGATACACTATTTTAGGTAGTTTATAGTAGATTTCTAATTCTCAAGTGAAATTAATTGTTGGTTTTTTGTAAACTTAATTTTTTAAAAGCCTAGCAAGGGAGAAGGGCCCTGCCAATGGCCCTTTATTTTTCCAGGGTCTGTGAGAGTGGTGAATGGAAGAAAGACATTCTCAAAACAAGAGACCTAACATGAATGCATACAACAGAGAAATCCTCTGCTAAAAGCATCCCAAGGGCCAGGTGATGGTGTTGAAAAAGGTGATAGATTAAGTCTGCAACCCAGGGAGGCAACAAAAAAGATTTGAACTCAGATCACAAGACAACCACATTACATACCCAAGATGCAGATAAGATAGAGATTTTTTATTTATTTACGGCCTCAAACATCTCATAATACCTTGCGCTTTAGTTTTGCCCCCTATTATTTATCTTGTTTCTCTCCATGAAATTCAATTGAATTCAGTTGTTGTCTTAAATTCAGGCTTATTCATTTTCTAAGCTTCCTAAATTCATGCTACGTTATATTCTAATCACCCAGAATTCATTGCTCTTTTAAAAAATTACGATTTATGCATTGTTGTCTCTCAAATATTTAAAATCTACAATTAAGAGCCCTATCTACTCGCTGGCGGTACCTACCCACCACTACCCATTTTCCTTTATTCAAAAATTCTTATCGCTCCTTAAAATTATGGCTTTTAAGTGTTGATTTCTCAGCCCAAGAATTACAGCCTGATGTGCTGCTTGACTGGTCCCCCCTCTCTCTCTCTCTCTCTCTTTATATATATATATATGATGATGATGATGATGATCTTTTCTCCCGCCATGCCTCTGTCTACCCCTCCATCCTCTCTCTCCTTCGTAGTTTTCCTTAAGGTCTTCAGGTTCTGGCTATATATAAATGAGAAACCCATTCTAAATTATCTCGCTGACATACTACGACGAAATACCCAAGATGCAGATAAGATAGAGATTTTTTTTATTTATTTACGGCCTCAAACATCTCATAATACCTTGCGCTTTAGTTTTGCCCCCTATTATTTATCTTGTTTCTCTCCATGAAATTCAATTGAATTCAGTTGTTGTCTTAAATTCATGCTTATTCATTTTCTAAGCTTCCTAAATTCATGCTACGTTATATTCTAATCACCCAGAATTCATTGCTCTTTTAAAAAATTACGATTTATGCATTGTTGTCTCTCAAATATTTAAAATCTACAATTAAGAGCCCTATCTACTCGCTGGCGGTACCTACCCACCACTACCCATTTTCCTTTATTCAAAAATTCTTATCGCTCCTTAAAATTATGGCTTTTAAGTGTTGATTTCTCAGCCCAAGAATTACAGCGTGATGTGCTGCTTGACTGGTCCCCCCCCCTCTCTCTCTCTCTCTTTATATATATGATGATGATGATGATGATCTTTTCTCCCGCCATGCCTCTGTCTACCCCTCCATCCTCTCTCTCCTTCGTAGTTTTCCTTAAGGTCTTCAGGTTCTGGCTATATATAAATGAGAAACCCATTCTAAATTATCTCGCTGACATACTACGACGAAATACCCAAGATGCAGATAAGATAGAGATTTTTTTATTTATTTACGGCCTCAAACATCTCATAATACCTTGCGCTTTAGTTTTGCCCCCTATTATTTATCTTGTTTCTCTCCATGAAATTCAATTGAATTCAGTTGTTGTCTTAAATTCATGCTTATTCATTTTCTAAGCTTCCTAAATTCATGCTACGTTATATTCTAATCACCCAGAATTCATTGCTCTTTTAAAAAATTACGATTTATGCATTGTTGTCTCTCAAATATTTAAAATCTACAATTAAGAGCCCTATCTACTCGCTGGCGGTACCTACCCACCACTACCCATTTTCCTTTATTCAAAAATTCTTATCGCTCCTTAAAATTATGGCTTTTAAGTGTTGATTTCTCAGCCCAAGAATTACAGCGTGATGTGCTGCTTGACTGGTCCCCCCTCTCTCTCTCTCTCTCTCTTTATATATATATATGATGATGATGATGATGATCTTTTCTCCCGCCATGCCTCTGTCTACCCCTCCATCCTCTCTCTCCTTCGTAGTTTTCCTTAAGGTCTTCAGGTTCTGGCTATATATAAATGAGAAACCCATTCTAAATTATCTCGCTGACATACTACGACGAAATACCCAAGATGCAGATAAGATAGAGATTTTTTTATTTATTTACGGCCTCAAACATCTCATAATACCTTGCGCTTTAGTTTTGCCCCCTATTATTTATCTTGTTTCTCTCCATGAAATTCAATTGAATTCAGTTGTTGTCTTATATTCATGCTTATTCATTTTCTAAGCTTCCTAAATTCATGCTACGTTATATTCTAATCACCCAGAATTCATTGCTCTTTTAAAAAATTACGATTTATGCATTGTTGTCTCTCAAATATTTAAAATCTACAATTAAGAGCCCTATCTACTCGCTGGCGGTACCTACCCACCACTACCCATTTTCCTTTATTCAAAAATTCTTATCGCTCCTTAAAATTATGGCTTTTAAGTGTTGATTTCTCAGCCCAAGAATTACAGCGTGATGTGCTGCTTGACTGGTCCCCCCTCTCTCTCTCTCTCTCTCTTTATATATATATATGATGATGATGATGATGATCTTTTCTCCCGCCATGCCTCTGTCTACCCCTCCATCCTCTCTCTCCTTCGTAGTTTTCCTTAAGGTCTTCAGGTTCTGGCTATATATAAATGAGAAACCCATTCTAAATTATCTCGCTGACATACTACGACGAAATACCCAAGATGCAGATAAGATAGAGATTTTTTTATTTATTTACGGCCTCAAACATCTCATAATACCTTGCGCTTTAGTTTTGCCCCCTATTATTTATCTTGTTTCTCTCCATGAAATTCAATTGAATTCAGTTGTTGTCTTATATTCATGCTTATTCATTTTCTAAGCTTCCTAAATTCATGCTACGTTATATTCTAATCACCCAGAATTCATTGCTCTTTTAAAAAATTACGATTTATGCATTGTTGTCTCTCAAATATTTAAAATCTACAATTAAGAGCCCTATCTACTCGCTGGCGGTAACCCGCCCTCCCACCCCCTCCACCGGAAGTTCATTCCTCTGTCATCCCACCCCCTCCACCGGAAGTTCATTCCTCTGTCATCCCACCCCCTCCACCGGAAGTTCATTCCTCTGTCATCCCACCCCCTCCACCGGAAGTTCATTCCTCTGCCATCCCACCCCCTCCACCGGAAGTTCATTTCTCTGTCATCCCACCCCCTCCACCGGAAGTTCATTCCTCTGTCATCCCGCCCCCTCCACCGGAAGTTCATTCCTCTGTCATCCTGTCAACCTCGGCTGTCTCCCGGAACCCATCTAGTGGCCTTGGCCATCCTCTCCCCTACCTTTGGGTAGCGCATTAAGGTTGAGAAATGTTTGCAGGTTGTAGGTACTGTTTTGCTTATGAATTCTTCCAATTGCAAGTTTTCTTTTCAGGTACACGACACTGCTTTTCCCCTTCCCAGGCTACAGGCCCACACCCCCAACACCCATACTGTTAGGATTGGCACTCTCAACGTCGGTACGCTGAAAGGTAGATCTGGTGAAATTGTTGAGATGCTTGAACGGAGACGCGTAGATATGTGCTGCATCCAGGAAGTAAGATGGAGAGGAGGTTCTGCAAGGTTCCTCACAGGCAAAGAACACAGGTACAAGATTTTCTGGGCAGGGAACACTGACGGGGTTGGGGGCGTAGGAATACTTCTAGCGGAGAAATGGGTGGATAAGGTAATCGAGGTCGTTAGAGTAAGTGACAGAGTACTTAAGATCAGACTAGTGCTTCATCATAGATTAGCTACTGTCATCTCAGCCTATGCACCTCAACCTGGGCTACCAGATGGTCTGAAAGACCAATTCTATGACACCCTCTTGCAAACTACCTCGTCGACGAGTGACAGGGACCTTCTCTTTGTGGCTGGAGACTTCAACGGTCATGTCGGACGTCGTGCTGGGGGCTTCCATGGCATACATGGAGGCTATGGCTTCGGTTCCCGCAACGAGGAGGGAACCAGACTGCTGGAGTTCTGTGATGCAACCAATCTTATGGTCTGCAATACCAACTTCAGGAAACCTGCCAGTCACCTAGTCACCTACCGCTCCGGCAGACACTCTAGCCAAATCGACTACATCCTCACCAGAAATAGGGAAAGAGGGCGGCTTATAAATGCCAAAACCTACCCTGGCGAAGAATGTACCCCACAACATAGATTAGTAGTTAGCGACTTTGGGATTAAGGCAAAATGGGTGCCCAGAATTAGACAGGCTTGGAGAAGAAGGGTGTGGAAGCTTAAAGACCCTGCAAACGGACAGAGACTTAGAGACAAGTTACTTGAAGCATTTAACGAAATAGAAGGGGATATAGCATCATACAACGTGGAAGACAATTGGAGATTTCTGCGGGACAACCTGTTGAAAGCCACCGACCAGATTTGTGGGTGGTGTAAGGTCCCCTCCCGACCCAGAGTAACGTGGTGGTGGAACAAGGAGGTAGACAGGGCTATTAGACAAAAGAAACAAGCTTGGAAGGACTGGAAGAACGGTGGTAGCAGGGAATTGTACCAATGTGCCAGAAGGGAGGCTAGGCGACAGGTTTATTTAGCCAGAGGGGAAGCAGATAAGGAAAGATTTGCCAATGTTCTGCGCCGTGAGGACCAAAGACTCGAGGTATTTCGTGTTGCAAGACAGTGTAGGAGAGAGAATAGTGATGTTGTAGGAGAGAAATGTGTTCGCATGGATGATGGTACGCTTGCATTAAATGAGGATGCAAAGAAAGAGGTCTGGAGATGCCACTACGATAGATTGCTTAATAAAGAGAATGAATGGGAGAAAGAGAGCCTGCCTTATGTCGACCCAATAGAGGGACCAGCTATCCGAGTTGATAGTACCAGGGTAGATAAAGCAATTAAGAGTATGAAGACCGGGAAAGCCCCCGGCCCATCAGGAATCACTGCAGAGATGCTCAAAATATCTGGCAGTGTTGGCTATAGCCTAGTCACCCGTATTACGAACCAGGTGATACACGAAGGAGTCATACCCTATGACTGGTGTAGCAGCATCATAGTCAACTGCTACAAAGGTAAAGGGGACGCTTTAGATACAAATAATTACAGAGGCATCAAGCTGTTAGATCAGGTTATGAAAGTTACAGAGAGGGTCATAGCCCAACTAATTAGGGAGCGAATCAATTTAGATGAGATGCAGTTTGGGTTCGTGCCAGGTAAAAGCACTACTGATGCCTTATTTCTAGTGAGACAGTTGCAAGAGAAATACCTAGCTAAGGATAAACCTCTGTACCTGGCTTTCGTTGACATGGAGAAAGCCTTTGACAGGGTCCCCCGATCCCTTATCTGGTGGTCAATGAGGAAACTTGGGATAGAAGAATGGTTAGTGAGAGCTGTGCGAGCCATGTACAGAGATGCTGCCAGTAAGGTGAGGGTTGGAAATGAGTACAGCAATGAATTCCGGGTAGAGGTAGGGGTCCACCAAGGTTCCGTCCTCAGCCCCCTATTATTTACAATAGTCCTCCAGGCAATCACAGAGGAGTTCAAGACAGGTTGCCCCTGGGAGCTCCTCTATGCTGATGACCTTGCCCTAATTGCGGAGTCACTATCAGAACTAGAGGAGAAGTTTCAGGTGTGGAAGCAAGGTCTAGAATTGAAGGGCCTTAGAGTCAACCTAGCTAAAACCAAAATCCTAATAAGTAGGAAGGTAGATAAAACACAAACCCCTTCAGGTAGATGGCCCTGCTCAGTATGTAGAAAAGGAGTAGGTAGTAACTCTATAAGATGTACCCGGTGCAAGCTATGGACACATAAGAGGTGCAGCAACATCAAAGGCAGGTTAACTAGCAAGTTAGTTTTTGTTTGTGGCAGATGTTCAGGTGCAATAAAGACTGCAAACAAACAGGAAACAACTTCTATCTCATTCCAGGGTGAAAAACTAGAGGTAGTCGATAGCTTCCGCTATCTGGGCGACCAAGTTAGTAGTGGGGGTGGGTGCGCTGAAAGTGTAGCTGCTAGAATAAGAATAGCCTGGGCAAAGTTTAGAGAGCTCTTACCCCTGCTGGCGACAAAGGGACTCTCACTCAGAGTAAAAGGCAGACTGTATGACGCATGCGTACGAACAACCATGCTACATGGCAGTGAAACATGGGCTGTAACTGCTGAGGACATACGTAAGCTCGCAAGGAATGAAGCCAGTATGCTCCGTTGGATGTGTAATGTCAATGTGAATACCCGTCAGAGTGTAAGTATCTTGAGAGAAAAGCTGAACATTAGAAGCATCAGTTGTGGCGTGCAAGAGAGACGATTGCGCTGGTATGGACATGTGGTGAGAATGGAGGAGGATAGCTGCGTGAAAAAGTGCCACACCCTAACAGTTGAGGGAACCCGTGGAAGAGGTAGGCCCAGGAAGACCTGGGCTGAGGTGGTGAGGCAAGACCTTTGTACATTGGGCCTCACCGAGGCGATGACTACGGACCGAGACCTTTGGAAATGGGCTGTGCGTGAGAAGACCCGGCAAGCCAAGTAAGATCGTTGCCAGTGCCCCTGGACTGGTTCTTGTGCGGGTGGCACATGAGATGCACCATTTTGAGCGTGGCCGTTGCCAGTACCGCCTGACTGGCTCCTGTAGGATTTTCGAGCGAGATCGTTGCCAGTGCCCCTGGACTGGCTTGTGCGGGTGGCACATAAAAGACACCATTTCGAGCTTGGCCGTTTTCGTGCGGGTGACACGTAAAAGCACCCACTACACTCTCTGAGTGGTTGGCGTTAGGAAGGGCATCCAGCTGTAGAAACTCTGCCAAATCAGACTGGAGCCTGGTGTTGCCATCCGGTTTCACCAGTCCTCAGTCAAATCGTCCAACCCATGCTAGCATGGAAAGCGGACGTTAAACGATGATGATGATGATGATGATGAAGAAATCTTGTCAAAAATATAATTCCATCAGACCACCACCTCAGACGGGCATTTTAACTATCGACCCTTGCATAATAAAAATCAAAATTAATCTCGGCATGATTTGAACTCAGCAGACAAAGACTCAGTATAAATACCACAAGGTATTAAGTCCAACGTTCTAACGACTCTACTAATTAATCTTTTTCTTCTTTCAATCAATCAAATTCTTTAAACTGATTTTTTAAAATTTTAATATTAAACTTTGAATATAAATGAAATTGTTCTGGTGATTTCATTTCTATTTTATATCTTGAAGCAAACAAGAAGAATTGTTTAAATATTAAACAATTTGGTGACAACATATATTTTCTCTCTCAGCACATCTTTATCCTACATCAACCTTTTTAATGTGCAATGCATTAAATATGTTTTTTCACCATCTTCGATATTATTTACCAGATGGATGGCTTCTGAGAATTACTTCACATTTTCTGCAATTATTATAAACTCTATTACAAAACCAACAGCAAAGTCCCAAAGGTGCCCCTAAAAACATGTTAGATAATAATGACTTATGGGTGGGGTCATGGCTAGAATGTCTGACCATAGGGTTACTAGATAAGAATTGACTTTCAGTTAAACATCAACAACAGAAACCATAATTTTAATTTATTTTAAACAAATATCATCATCATCATCATCATCGTTTAACGTCCGCTTTCCATGCTAGCATGGGTTGGACGATTTGACTGAGGACTGGTGAAACCGGATGGCAACACCAGGCTCCAGTCTGATTTGGCAGAGTTTCTACAGCTGGATGCCCTTCCTAACGCCAACCACTCAGAGAGTGTAGTGGGTGCTTTTACGTGTCACCCGCACGAAAACGGCCACGCTCGAAATGGTGTCTTTTATGTGCCACCCGCACAAGCCAGTCCAGGGGCACTGGCAACGATCTCGCTCGAAAATCCTACAGGAGCCAGTCAGGCGGTACTGGCAACGGCCACGCTCAAAATGGTGCATCTCATGTGCCACCCGCACAAGAACCAGTCCAGGGGCACTGGCAACGATCTTACTTGGCTTGCCGGGTCTTCTCACGCACAGCCCATTTCCAAAGGTCTCGGTCCGTAGTCATCGCCTCGGTGAGGCCCAATGTACGAAGGTCTTGCCTCACCACCTCAGCCCAGGTCTTCCTGGGCCTACCTCTTCCACGGGTTCCCTCAACTGTTAGGGTGTGGCACTTTTTCACGCAGCTATCCTCCTCCATTCTCACCACATGTCCATACCAGCGCAATCGTCTCTCTTGCACGCCACAACTGATGCTTTACATTTCAAATATTCAGTTTATAAAAATAATTTTCATATTTCAACTTTATAAATTGTATTTTGACATTATAAAAGTTAAACATCCTATTAAATTTAAGAAGATTATATTTTTGATATATTTTTATAAATTACATTTAAATATTGTATTTGAAGGAATAATTTATGTTATATTTTGGTAAATTTCGAAATATTCTTGGAGATTTCTGTGGAATTATCAACTTGGTTGAGAAATAGAATAGTGATGGGTTTTTTTTAAGTGTAGATTTGTGGATAAGAAAGACATGAATAATAATTGAAGAGGGGGTGTGACATTTATAGAGACAGGTTAACAGATTAGATGGTGGTGGTCATGGTGGTGGAGAGATTTCAAGTTATGTATGTAATGTGTGGCTGATGTGTTTTACTCCTTTATTTATTGAACCATGGCCATGCTGGAGCATTGCCTTCATGCATTTAACTGATCATATGAGCACCAGTATTTCTTTTTAAGTCCGGTACATATTTTAACTATTTGGGGATCAGCTAGGTTAGGAAATGAAGTTGATATTTTAATTAAGCAATAAGTACTAACACATTTATAGCATGATTAAATGATGGAAAGAATATATATATATATATATATATATATATATATATATATATATAAAGTGAGAGAGAGAGAGAGATACACACTTGCATACATACATATATACACACACACTCTTCACATTTGTGCTTATTTCCTCCTACCGTTTTATAAACTATAAAAAATGTGTCCAGGATTTCAAATACTTTTACAAGAAGAGAAAGTTCATATTTTCTTGAACAATCTCAAAAATATTTGATGAATTCTAAAGAAAGAAAATGTAAATTCTATTTAATGACAAAAAGTTTTAGATTTTATGTTTCATGGAAAATTCAAAATTTGTAAATCAATTTTACAGAAATATAAGCTAAGAAACCAAATAGGTACGTAATTGTGCCTCTATTTTTGTCCCACCAAAATTGCTTGCCAACCGATGTTGGTGTGTTTACATCCCTGTAACTTAGAAGCTTGGCAAAAAATACCAATAGAATAAGTACTAGGCTTACAAAGAATAAGTCCTGGGGTTGATTTGCTTCACTAAAGGCACTGCTCCAACATGGCCACAGTCAAATGACTGAAACAAGTACAAGAATAATGGAATATATATATATATATATATATATATATATATATATATATATATGTAAAAGAAGGGAAATAAAATGTTGAAGTTGATATTTAAAAGGAGAGAGAGAAAGAGAGAGAGAGATGAAAGTAAAAGGGGACATATGAAGGATATAAAATAGGAAAGGTAGGGTTGTTATCATTATTATTATTAATTATTATTATTATTATTATTATTATTATTATTATGAAGACTCATCTGCTGCTACGTTCTGAGTTCAAATTCCACTGAGGTTGACTTTGCCTTTCATCCTTTTGGGGTTGATTGAATAAGTACCAGCTACGCACTGGGGTTGATGTAATTTACTAGTCCCCTCATACCAAATTTCAGGCCTTCTTCCTATAGTAAGAAAGGATTATCATTATTGTGATGAGCTGGCAGCATTACCAGGATGCCAGGCAAAATGTTGACCACCATTTTGTCTGTCTTTACATTGTGAGTTCAAATTCCACCAAGGCTGACTTAGCCTTTCATCATTTTGGGATCGATAAATTAATTGCTAGCTGAGTACTGGGGTTGGTGTAACAAACTGGCCCCTTCCTTGAACTTGCCGGCCTTGTGCCAAAATTTGAAATCATTTTTATTAAAATTGAAAAATAAAAGAAATCATCATCGACATTGTCATCGTCATCGTCATCATCATCGTCATCATTAATGTGATGAACAAGCAGAATCGTTACAAAATGCTTTGCATCATTTCTTACAAGTGTACGTTTTGAGTTCAAATTCTGCCAAGGTGGACTTTGCCATGCGTCCTTTTGGGATTGATAAAATAAGAACCAGTTAGGGGCTGGGTGTGATGTAATCAACTAACCCCCACACCTAAAATTTCAGGATTATCATTATTATTATTATCTTCAAAATATTACCAAAAACAGATGGGGGCATGGCTGTAAGGTTAAGGAATTCACTTCAAAACCTTGTGGTCTCAGGTTCAGTCCCACTTCACAGCACCTTAAAGAAGTAACTTCTTCTAATGTTCCAGGTTGACCCAAGCCTTGTGAGTGGGTTTCGTACATGGAATTGATAAATCCTATGGTATATATATGTGTGTGTATATATTCATGTGTGCATATCTACATTTGTACTTGTAAGTGTATGCATATGTCTGTGTATGCATGTCTGCTCGTGTCCCCTTGTCTTGACATCAGCTGCTAATTATAAACAAATGTCAAGTCACACAAACAGTGTCGTTTGTTTGCGGTGTTCCACCAGAAAACATATCCAACCATTCTGCTGTTCATGTTTGAAGAACTTGGTGAAATATTCTCTTGCTTGAAACCAGGTGAGGATTGGTGACCCTCATCGAGTGTAGTCATACACTTGACTGAGTGGGACTCACAAGAACCTGGCAAGAAACAAAACAAAATTATGAGAGGGAAAATACAGAAGAGAAAATACATCATCTGATGTATTATAAAGGTTTTGACATCCATTTTCCCAAACTGGCATGGGTAGGACAGTTGAAGAGGAAGCAGTGAGCCAGAGGACATTGGTGAGCTCCAATGAAAGATTTGGCAAGATTTCTACAACTGGATGATCTTACTAACACCAAATGCACATAGACACACGTGTGTGTGTGTGTATATGAATGTATAAACATGGTTTTACTTATGTTTGATTGTACATATGATTTTGTATGCTAGCATGGGTTAGATGAATATATTATTGTAACATTGTTTTACAGACAGACAGCCTTCCTAGTGCTAATACAAAACCATTTTTGCAAGAACAAAAGTTCTTATTTCCCATGTCTTCCAAGGTGGGGGTGATTGGTTGACAGATGTGACTGCTTGGAGCAACTTAAAATAGATTACAAACATAAACATAAACAAATGCACAGACACCTACACACAGAATCAGCTCGAGTTTACTGCTTCCTGTAGCAGAAACAGCTGAAAGCTAATGGAAGTGATTACATAACTCATATTCCTTTGTCATTCATTGATTCATATCTATAAACATACATATATACATACACAAATATTTATACATGGTTATGTGAAGGTACATTCATATAACTACACAAGCATCTCTGTGTGTATGTGTATATATATATATATATATATATATATATATATTTATATCAGTATTTAGCAGAAGTGACCCAAGATCCGAAAGTTTCATTTATTGGCATTTATACAACTGGTTCTTTTGAGGTATATTCCCAGACCTCCAAAGAACTAGTTTGATGAGTGTCAACACATGAAACTCTCAGATCTTGAGTTACTCTGTTAGTTCTGCTAAATATTAATAAAAAATACATTACACATATACTCACATAGTCTACACCTTCAGCCCTTTTGCTACCCTCTCATATTTATCACACCCCTCTCACTCACCCCTCTAAGACACATAACTTATCAATGACTTCCAATATCACACATCCTTCATATCACCCATGTCACTGTCACCTGTGTCCCTACTGCCATACCCCTATCACCCCTACCCCTATCTTTCATCTCTCAATCACTCTCTCTTCTTCTTTTTACTCTACTATCTTATTGTAAATCTCTTCTCTTCACCATTCTTCCAATGAAACTCGGGATGTTACTGGACCTACCTGAGTCTCTCCCCAACACTCAAACACTCCTTTCCATATATTTATTACCCTCATCCCAAGGTATATGTGAAGCCCAGAGATTGAGGGGAACTTTTAGTTTTGTCAAGGACATGGCAATTGTCTCCAGTGATGGCGCCATAAGTTGCACCCAGTGCACTTTGTGCATTGGTTGGTGTCAGGAAGAGCATCCAGCTGTAGAAATAAAATCAGAAAATGTGACTTCAGGCAAAATATTCTTTGAACCATCCAACCTATTCCAGCATAGAAAGTGGGGGTAAAATGATGATCAAACATACATATGGATGTATAAATATACATATGTGCATCCTTGTATATATATATTATACACATTCATTCATATATATGTATGCATGTGTATATAAATACATATACAATTAGATTAAAATCTCATATAATTATTATGAGTTTTTGTATTAATTCCAATTTAATTTTACAGTTGAAATAATTGTAATTATCTGGTTTTCTCTTTATAAACTTTGTTGTCAACAACAACACCAATAACAACAACATAGCCTTATCCAGCTTTTTCCAAAAATATGTTCTTGTTTAGTCCATGTATATTCAAAGAGCTGACATCCTGAAGGAGGTCACTTTTACTTTCCATTCCTGCTGGGGTCAATAGAGTAACAGTCATTATTTTATAGACCAAGGAGGGGGTGGAGGATCATTCTGATGATGATGAGTCACCAGAATGTCATTAAACACCCCACCAATATTTCCTAATCCACCTCATTAAACCCCCAATACTTCATAATAAACTACACCAAGTTATATCTCCTCACCTAACACAAAACAAAACACACTTCCCCTGCCAAACCCCTTTTTATACAAACACATCTTTCTCATTGCTACCCAAACACTGTCCCTTATATTGAATATAATTAAGATGAACCTACCTTTCATTAATTGGGCTTATTCATTAACCAATCTTTATTATCTCAATCAGGAACAAATAATAACGATCCTCTCAACATGCTGTGTATCAGTGTGATTATATGGAAGCCCATCTTTTGATAAGCTTTCCAAGTTTAATCAATGTTGTCTATGATAATTGTGTGGATTATATTGGAATGTTGAGATATTTACAGCATTTGTCAGGTTAAGAACAGTTTCATCTCCAGCTTTATTGATATCTCTTAATCCAAGTAAATATGATGGAAACCAAGCCAACCATGACGGTCCCATCATTTCCAGTACATATAATCATTAGTAATACTTATATTCCATCTAACTAGCAAAATGTTCAGTCTGTCTTGTGTCTGACAAATGTCTATGAAACATAAAGTCTATGTTTTGCTAATTGTTCCATGTTAACGAAATTTGAACATGATTGATGTGTGTTGGGACATAATATAGCATGTATACCAATTAAAGTTAATTTTCTCTAGAGTGGAGTGTCTCATTATTGAATACTTTTGGCGCAGGGGAATCTCTTTGACTAATTATCGTTAAATAAATCTAAACCACACGTGATTATTACTTTGTGATGTTGAGAGCAAATATCATTTCCAGTGAATATAATTATTGTTAATATTTAGACTCCATGTAATTAAGGAAACTTATTAATACATCTTAAATTAGACTGTAATAAGTTGTTTAATTCTAATCATTATTATTACAACTAAAAGTTGTTTAAATATTAATTAGACAAAATTAATTCACTGACAGAAATACATAAATGTTTTGTTTGTGATTTTCAAATAATGAAGTAAACATCATCTCCCTGAAACCTTAATATTTTCACAAAGCTAAATGTTTTCCTTGTATTTCATTACAGATTCACTATGGAAGACCAAACAAAACCTACCCCTCAGAAAAGCGCTTTAAGGGACTCAACAACAAAAAGGGATGAAGAAGGAGTTCCCGAAGGATATTGTAGTGTTAGTAGTTCAGAGGGAGAATCAGCAGTGAAGGCCATATCTGATGCAAGACTCACCACACATGGAGACAAAGAAAGCAGAAAAGAAACTGAAAAACAAATAGTTGCTAAAATACAGAGGATTCGTCTACAACATGATTGCTGCATGATGTTTATGGAGCATTTAGTTAAGGAGAGGAACTATTTTGAAAGTCTGGGATTAAGTGCCAATTGTATTTTAGAAAAGGTCAAAGAGAGACTTGAAATTTTGCTGAAATATACTAAAGAACAGAATATTTCTATTGAGCAGGATCTCAAATGGTTTCAACAAAGACTCTTTGACATTTATGTCACCAGCAATCCATACAGATGGAAGACCATTCAGACACCAAAAATAACCACGAAATTTCGACCTCTTTGCCCAGTTGTGACCAGAGAAGCAAAGATTGTGGAATCTGGAGAAGAATTTGACAAACTCACAATATCCGATATTATAGTAATACAGGGGGGAGTGGTAACCTATTCCCACCATTGTATGACAGTATGTTGTGTGACAAGAGACGGTGACAGAAATGATGTCCATTGTCCATCTTCTGTCACCAGTTTCACCAGAATTGGTCAAGACATGGTTCTAGCAACCCTCCCCTTCCAAAAAATTATTCTTATTATCAGCCCCATAAGTTTCAAGATTAAAAAGATACAGTTGGGGTTATATTTGGTTGCTTACTTGGAACATTCTACACTTATAGGTGTAGAAATGTTTGGTAAGACAGTTTACCAAATGGATTGGGGGGAGAATAGAATTAAACACCAATTCATTACCAAAGAAGCACCTACAGATATTGCTGTAGGGGTCCACAATATACTTTTAATTACATTTTCCAGTATTAACAGAGTAATCTGTTACAATATGGATGGCCAACAGTTATGGGAGGTAGAGACCCATTCTCTGCACCTCCCAAGTAAAATCTCTCTGTACCAAAGCTATTTCTATGTCCTCCAGGGACAAATTATTTACAGGATTTCGGCTAAAGGTGGTGTGACAAAGAGGGACATTGGCAGGAAATGCCGCTCTATTTCTGTTGGTAAAGATACCATTTTGGTAATAGATTATTTTGGCAAACCACATGCCATTCAAATAAATGAAGACTTTTGGCCTAAATTGTCATTCAACCACCAGCTACATACCCCCAGTTTGAAAGACTATATTTATATTGAAGATTGCTACAACATTACAAGTATTCTACCTATGTCTACATCTTCTATATTAATAATTTACAGAAACAAGAAAGTTAAATTATTCACTGATAATGGGGAAATAATTAACCAAAATAATTTAGTTTTCCTTGAGCTTCCTTCTTTCTCTTGTAGAATAAACACAAACAGATTCCTGGTATTTTATCGTGAAATAAAAGGATTTCAGTGTATCACCTGTCCTGAACTAAGAAAAGGTCCTTTAATAAAGGTCCAAACTGATTACATAAAAATATGTCATATTGTATCAAATAAGTGTTTAGCTGTGACCACCACTGAAAACAAAAATGAGATCCATATCCTATTGATCAACGAAGATAAAGTTGACATTACAGAAAGAATTTCTCTGGGACATTCTAATGTCACCATTGCTGCAACTCCAATTAATTTTGTAGTCGTAGATGGAAGGGAAAATAAAATGGTATTTTATTCCACATGTGGTGAAGAACTTTTTCAAAAATACCTTCCATTCTATGGCTACCCTCATCACATCTACTCTGATAATGTTTATTTTTATGTCCTCTTCAAGAGACACTCTATTCTGATATGTTATGATATATATGGAGAAATGAAATGGCAGTGGCAACTGCCTTTCCCTGTTCACCCTCACATTGCTGTTTTCCAAGGAACTGTTTATCTACCGGACACTCAACTCAACAGGGTCCTTCTTTACAAGTATCAAGACCGGTCGTCTGGCTGTTGTTTACACACGAAAAATCCTTATATCAGAAATCTAAATCTACGACTCAAAGAAAAGGAGAATGACAAAAAACTTGTCATTGGCGAAATATGTAATCTGGAGAATGGACAGTTGGTGGTGTCCGACATCAACCATGATTGCTTGTTATACATTTCTAATGAAGGAGACATTGTGTCGAGATTATCTCTGCCGTCTACAGCTACAGATATATGTCGATGGGATTCTAATCAAATAGGTGTCACATTACCCCTACAGAAACAATTAAGGGTCATTGGAAACCCATCAAAGACAGTGAGAAGTGTATCATTAAGGCAGCCTTATGTACGGGTGTGTAAGATGGGTGAAGGTGAAATTGTTTGTTATTGTGATAAACCATCCCATTTAGATATTTTAGCCATCAATTATCATAATCAAGTTGAAATAATTATGACAATTAAGATCGATTATTTTGTAAAATCATTATCAATAGACAAGAAAACAGAAAAGCTATTAATTGTTACTAAGGGAAAAGCATTTCAGTACAACACTAGAATAGGTGGTGGTGGTCATGGCAGTTGTCAGATGGTCCCCAGTGTTTTAATGTCCCAAGTGAAACATCCCCCCAATCTCTATGGTGGATCTATTGACCAAATGTTTGTGTATCTTGTAGACAGCAGCCGTATGTTTGCTATAAACGATCATAATTTTTTGGTTAATGATTTCGTTACAAATAATCAACTTAATTATTATTTCGACCTGGTAGATGTATTTTCCAGAAACATTTCTCTCAGTGAAATGTTGTCTTCCTCTTTATATCTACAAGACCTGACAGTTTCTGATAAAGGCAGACGTATTCCTCTCCCTCGACATTTAGGAGACAAAGGACCAGTGGAGATTACATCTTTGGTTATAGCTGAAAATAATCTGATTGCAGGATGGGACAAGGAGAATGGAAACTTTAAGATATTCACATTGGATGGTCAACTTTTGGATTCAATCAAAGTGAATGCTTATAGATTTATTAAAATGTGTCGATGGCAGTCAAACACACTGGTCATTATGAATAGGGATTATTCTAATAATAATAAATGCCAACTGTTGACATTAAAAGTGGAATTTCCATTGTCGTTGGTAATTTACCAAACGAGAAATAAATATGAATTTGTGGCTTCTTTATCAAACAATCAAATGGTTTTTAGTAAATGGAGAGACATATGTCATTTGTATTTTGTAGATATTGATGAAATACATTTGTGTGTGAAGGAAATAAAACAAATAAACATACCTGAACCATTAATATGGAGAGACGAAGATGGAAAATATTATGATTACATCCAGGATATTAATGTTACTGTTGAAGATGTCATCATTGTCTTAAACAGAAGATTCATCATTTTCTTCAACAGTGATGGTCAATATTTACATTCAGTCAGACATTACATGGAGTTTTATTTTGGTTATGACAGGATGACAATTGATGACAGTTTTTTGTACATTCAGGGTGGATGGGAGAAATATTTAGGTTCATCTGGATATAAAAACATTTTGTGTTTGACCCAGAATGGGGAATACAAGAGAATATTTTTAAATACAAGAATTTATAAAGATGATGTATATTTCTCCAGTATAGACTGTAAAGGACCAAGGTTTGTTGGAAGCCCCAGGAGGAGACAGAATGAATTGTATGTTGAAGGGTTGTTTATGGTGAATCGAGAAAGCTTCCTGGTTGCTCGTTTACAAACAGACGAATTTCCTGTTCAAGTAAATGATTTTGATATTTCTGATGACGGAAAGACAGTTGTGTGTGAAAAAGCCAATAATGGAAATATTAAAATATTTGATAAAGATGGGGAGCTGCTATGTCACAGAAATGTGGCAAGTTTAGTTGGTGGTGTATGTTTTACACAAGGAAAACACATAATGGCCACGGTTCCTAAAAGAAAAGAAATATTTCAACTGAATGGAGAAGATTTGAAGAAATCTAGAGTTTGGCCAAGTCTCATCCCTTATGGTGTAATATGGAGAAAAGTGGGGGGTATTTACTGGTGTGTCCATATTGAATTGATTGAATGTCATTGCATAAAGATTGATGGGGACCAAGTGAAGATTCTGGAATCTGTGTCGTTATTAAATCTTGATTCTGGTCTTTGTTTCCCTTCCATTACATCTCAGACAAACAAGGAAATATTCAGTAATGAATTAATTAATAAATTGGAATACAAAGGAGGAGATGGAGATGGAGGAAGAAGAGGTAAATCAGGTGAAATAATTGGTAAAGGTAGATTAAAGGTGAGATGTGGTAATTACATAGCGGAGATTAATAATTCAGGAATTGATGAAATATCAGTGAGGAGACTTCCATATAGAACAGCAATGGTCCCTTTTTCCATTCCTGCATTCGAGGAACCTGTTAATTATGATTATAGGGACATTAGGGACCTGAACAGAAAACTAATTAAGTTAGATGAGAATGTGAGTGTGTTGATGTTTCGAGAAAGTCTCACATTAATCAGAACAACAACAACAACAGTGAACATACTTCAACATGAACAACAAGAAGAAGCACCACTGGACATATGTCGGTGGACAGATGAATGTTTCATTGTCGCCTTTGGGAGAGAAATGAGGGTCTTCAACAGGGATCTCTGTTGTTTAGAAACCATCAGAACTGAGAAATACTACAACAGGATTTATAAATACAACGACAATCAACTCGTGTGTGGTGGTCATTATATTAGAGACATAACTCAAGAAGAGAGACAAAAGAAATACAGAAGAGAATGGGAGAACAACAAGTATTACTATTATTGCAAAGACCCCGACACCTTTGACTCTTATTATGTGGATGTGGTTGATATGAAAGATGGAAAATGTAAAGATGAAGTGTGTAGGGGGGAGGTGGGGAGATATGGAAGGTTTGAGGGAGATGAAGGGGTGGTGGATGTGGGAGTCACTTCTTTTGGTGATGTTGTTGTTACGAGGAGGGAGATGGAGAAAAATGAGGAGTTTGGATGGTGGATTGATTGGTGTTTTGTGGAATTGTTCAGGGAAAAGTCGTTGGTGAGGAGGATAAGAATAGAAAACAGGATGTCTTCTTTTCTGCAATATTATATTTCAAGACCTTATTTAACCATAATTGGTGAATGTGTTTATATAACAGAAAGAAGAAACAATATTCACGAAATATCTCAAAATATTGAAGAGAAAACATCCGAAGATAGTGAAATCCTGATATTTGAAGATAATCGCAAATATTTACTCCTCAGAGGAAATGAAAATGAAGTCTGTGAAGTTCTTGGTTTGGATGTTTCAGAAAATTCTTTGATGGTTTTTGGAATTATTCCTGGACTTCAATCTTTTGCTTTTTTTTATTATGACAAATAAATATTTCCAGAAATATTAAACTTCAATCTTCGTCTTCTTCTTCTTCATTATTCTTATTATGATTGTAAATGGGTTCACCCGGGAATCGAACCTGCATCGCATACATTGCATTCTACACACTAACAATTAGTGTTGTAACATTCTTCAACATGCACTCTTTGTTTGTGTATATACTTTTGAATGTACATACATAAAGAGGTGCTCCAGCATGGCCGCATTCAAATCACTGAAACAAGTAAAAAACAGATCTTTAACAGTTCTGGGATAATTTTGCAGTTTTAAATAAAATGTGTATATATATCTATATATATAAAAATGAGAATGTGTGTCTGTCTGTCTGTCTGTATGAATCCCTAAAACTCGAGAACTACACAACCAATTTCATTCAAATTTTACACATGCCTTACTTAGGGTTCCGGTTGTGTTTTAGTCAAAACAAATTTTAACTTCTTGCATAGTTCGAGTCCATAGCAACATCATATCTCCTCTACTATTTAAGTATTACGTGTCAAAAGTGAAACAAAAACACTATGGATCTATAGCAATTGGAAGGGCATGACTATTCCACTAACTGAAACAATCACATTTCGATACTGTAATGACAGATACTTTCACTTTAATGGTGTGTATATATATATATATATATAGAGAGAGAGAGAGAGAGAGAGAGAGAGAGAAAGAGAGAGAGAGAGATGTATATGTATACATATACATGTATATGTACACAATATGTACACATATATGTATAGATATATATATAGATATAGATCTATATGCATACATGTATATGTATACATATGTGTAGATGTATATATATTGGTGTACATCTAATATGTACACAGATATACACATATATACATGCATACAGATATCTATACATATATACACCCATACACACACACATACATATGCACACAAACACACACATTAGTCATTTGTTTTCTTATCCAAAACTTCGTCAAAAGTATTGAATGGATCTTTATGAAATTTGGAAATTATATTCTATGTATAATGGCCATAACCCCCATGAAAATTCATATATTTTTGATGTTGATGAAATTTTAACCATACATATTACACACAAATAAAGTAATACTTCTAAATTGTTTTCTTCTTAGAAGTTACAAAGACCCCTTCATGGGGACTTCACACCCACAATTTAGTCATTTTTCCTAAGCAAAGACGAATACGGCTGTACCATTGGTAGCAATAGGGTCACCCGAACATAACAGATGACCATTATTTGTAATTCAACGGTACAACAGTGTAAGACTATCCTTTCAGATATACTTACATTGTGATTTCTGCAATGTGGTGCATAAATTGTCAAGTAAATGAGACGCATCTTTGCCTCCACTGATTCACTTGCAAGTGTTGAGTAAAATTATTTCGTTGCAGACCTCCTTTGAGTCTTTTTATTATCACTGCGACACACATAGTCTCCAGTTGGTAACATTGATTTCAGGGCCTTCCCAAATGAGTGACTGGTTGTTCTAAGACATTTATTGATTGTAAATTTTTTCTGCAGTTACCTATCGGTATAGTGGTCATTTGCAAACTTCAGAGGCGACACTTTCATTTCCCTTTACTCCAAACGTCACACATTGTTGTTTCAATTGGGTCATGCCCTTCCAATTGCTATAGATCCATAATGCATCTTAAAGCTGTGCCTGTCACCTGTATGGTGAGGAATCCTACATTGGGGAGTAGTAACGACTAGGCTACGGTAGCTGACTGATTATTGTGATCATTATTTTTGGTTTCCTGTAGCTTTGCTCTCTTTTACAAACTCAGTGAACATACATATATTTCCTATTTCAAAGCAATTCAAACAATACATATTACATACAAGTTAAAAAGATTCCCAACAATTAAACTTCTCTGGTTGACATTAATACACCCATCACCAATAGGGGCCTTAACTCCCACATTTTTCAGCTCCATGAGGTCCATTTTACAGAAGCAAAATCCTTTTAGGGTCCATGTAGTGTCTTAGGGCAAAAAAACTTTTAACTTCCTGCATAGTTCGAGCCCACAGCAATATCATGTCTCCTCCACTATTTCAGTATTACCTGTCAAAAGTGAAACAATAACATGTCACTACTGTAATTTCAAATACTTTCACTTTAATACTTTCAATTTCATACTGAAACTATTAAAGTGAGACTATACTCTCACATATAAAGAGGCATACTATAACACCCAAGTTAAAAACATTCCCAACAATTCAACTTCTCTGGTTGACATTATCACCCCCACCCCCAATAGGGGCCTTCATTCCCACATTTTAGAGCTCCATGAGCTCCATTTTTCAGGAGCAAAATCTTTTTTACAGGTTCCAGAAGACTGAAATTTTGGAATATGCGCATAAAGATCAATAGTATGGGATGCATGTCTCATGATTAGAATTTTTTTAGGGCGTGTAAAGAGGGAAAGAACCCTCATGTGCAATTTTGATGAAATTCGAATCATATGTATTCCAGTTCCTTACAGAAAATATAAGAGAAAAGTCTCATTTTTCAATTGCATGTAACATGGGCAACGCCGGGTATCTTTGCTAGTATATATATGTGTGTGTGTGTGTGCGTGTAATGTTTAAATATCCATGTTTGTGTGAGTATTATATATATATATATATATATATATATCATCTTATAGTAAAAATAGATACATCATACACGCACACATATTATATCTTGCGTTGGACTTATGGTATTATTCCTGTGGTTTTCCACCCTTATGTATCTATTTTTACTATAAGATGAATTCTAGCTCATGCTGAGCACTTCAACTCTAGCCCGTCTTTATGTATTGTTATATTAACAATACATAATTATACAAAAAAATATATATATATATACTAGCAGTATAACCCGACCTTGTCCGGGTGTGACTTATTATGCCATCTACGATAAGTCTTGCTAGCTGAAAATCAACTAAAATGAAAGCCTTACAACGAAAAAACCCTTATGATGTAAATATGTTCATAATTCAAAAGACGATGAAATTAATAGGGAAAGTCTGAAGGCTGTTTTGCGTAAAATTATTAAGCATACGTAAATTTCATCCGTGTAATTGGCTATAGAAATGCTTGTGCAAAACAACTTTTTGCGCTGCCCTGATTATACATAGCAGGGTAATCCCTTTTCACAGGAGCTAGGATGGCAATTTGTGATGAAGCAATTGCTGGCGATCTGTTGCTAAACAGTTTTGCCAGAATTCTATCAGATTGGGCAGAAGGTGTTGATGCACCATTTTGCATTATGTTCAAAGTAGCTACTGGAATGTGGTGAATTGCTGCAGTCTGTGGCTGTCATTTTAAACCGGTTGCTGTCTTTCCCCAGCAAACTCTCTTCTTTGGAGGCATAATCTATGTATATATTAAACAGAACAACAAAATTTATAATAGATGGCAGGGTCGGTACTTTTCACATATCTGTAATTTTTCAGATTAACACCCGCACGATTACCCAACCCTAATCCTAAACCCAATCCTAACACTAACCCTAACACTAACCCTAAACCCTAACCCTAACCCTAACCCTGACCTTAAAAAACGTAACCGTAACATTAATCCTAACCCTAACCCTGACCCTAAAACCCTAAGCCTAACACCCTAGTGAAAATCGTGGTAAATTTACAAAACATTGACGAACATGAGTTATATTTTACTGAATGATTGTGTACTTGCACGTGTATGCTTTTGAGAGAGCGAGAGAGGAAGAGGTAGAGAGGGAGAGAGAAAGGAATAGGGGTAGTTAAAAGTTTTCTTATGACTGCTTCTCTTCACTGCCTATTACTTCATTAGAAATCTAAGGATGCACATAAGCACATAATAGAGAAAAATGAAACAAATATGGACGGCTTGCTCCGAAACACTACCGAGTGGGGAACACTTCTCAAAAATAACCTGCAGCTGTTTCCTTCAAAATTCCTACATGCTCGAAATGTACATACATCAAGGTACATTTGTACAAAATTTCATGAAAAAATATTCATTTTCCTGGAAGTTAAGTGGAATTTCCGAATATTGTACCCCACCCCCTTCCAAAACACTTTCACCGAAAATTTTTGTATATTTGGAATCTACATAATAAATAATATATGCATAGAAAATTTCATTAAAAAATATTCATTTTTATGAAAGTTATGACCTTCCCAAAGTTGGGGGATACAACTCTGTAGTTATGCCATCAATGTTTTGTAAAATACCACGATGTGAATGATTGTTTACTTGCACGTGTATACGTTTGAGAGAGCGAGAGAGGAAGAAGGGGAGAAATGAATAGAGATTGAGAGCTATGTGTATGTTGTTGTCACAGGTCATGTATGTGTGGTTGTGTGTGTTTTTACGTATCTATGTTATGAAAAATAGGTAAAGAATACTGAGATGAAAGTTTAATCTATGACGTTGTATGTATCACTTTCTCTCTCTCTCCCTCTCCCTCTTTTACTCTTACTCTCTATATTTTTATGTTGAGAGCGTGTGTAAGAATGACGTTCCAGGTAGAAGCGATGAAATATAAAAGTTGCTAGAAACAACAGCCAAATCTCCCTTAAATTACACAAAGTAAACGGAATTTTAAAAATCTAATTACTGCACTGGAAAGTTCACATCGAGGAAATTCCATTGATGTAAAAAATTTTACGAAAAAGTGGAAAATGTGGCTTTCTATAAACATTCAAAAAAGCTTCACACAAACACACAACTTCAGATTTATATATTAAGATATACACATATATATGCATGTATGTATATGTATGTCTGGTCCCAAACCAATGACTTTCATCTCATTGATGTTCCATTGAAAAACAGAGAACCGAAAGCAACAATTGCAACATCAGCAACAGCAGACGAGAACCGCCCCCCCCCTCCCACACCACCACCGCCGACTGCCACCACCACTACCACCGCCGCCGACTGCCACCATCACAGCCGCCGACTACAACCACCACCACCACCGCCACCACCACCGCCGCTACCACCGCCGCCGACTGCCACCACCACCGCCGCCGACTACGACAACCACCACCACCACCGCTGCCGACTGCTACCTCCACCACCGCCGCATCCACCATCATCACCATCACCGTTGTTTGTGCGTGTGTGCAGTCTGCATCTGACAGTTCTTAACGTTTAATTGTTGTTGTTGTTGTTGCAGTGACCTTTCAACTGCACACACGCACAAGCATTGCCTTTCCTCCTCGCAGGGTTGTTGTTGTTGCTGTTGTTGTTGGAGTTCATCATACAAAATAGGAGGACACTTTAAGAAGCATTTATTAAAAGCTTTCCCATAGCTGGTCATTTTCCATGCTAGAAATAGAAACCAAGTCACTTCAAATTCACTTTATTTTTCATATAAAATTTCAAGGACAGTTAAGAACCTTTTATAAATGAAGTTGGCCTGTATAAGGTCTCATTTCATGCTAGAAAGAGCTATCAAAACCTTCACATTTTAGTTTTATAACAAATAAAAATCGAAGGACAAGGATCTTTTTGGTTTGACGGGCAACATTTTTCATTTATGTTTTATGTAGTGTTTTTGGTACCGAAACACTTTCAAACTTCGAATACTTGTATATTTTGTGTTATAGAACAGATAAAAAATTTTGTATTCAAAGTTATTTCATGTAAAAAATTGTCGTATTTTGGTAATTTCAACCAATCACTGACGTCTATTGAGGTGAAAACAATTACGCCGTGGAATGTAAACAACGGTGTTACGGGATTTTTTCCCTTGAATAAAATTAGTACCGTTGTTTGTCAACAAAAACTATCCGTTGTCAACAACAACTATCAGCGGTATATATTTCGTTTGTCACTGGTATTTATGACATCGTTCGTGCGTTTGTACTGGTTTTAGCTTTAGGGTTTTAGGATTAGGGTTCGGGTTTTAGAGTTAGGGTTAGTTTTAGGATTACGGTTAGGGTTATGATTATTTTTGCCATAACCTCACTCATAACCATAACCCGAACCCTAAAACCCTAACCCTAACTCTAAACCCGAACCCTAACCCTAAAACCCTAAACCCTTACTAGGGAATAATGATATAATTAAACAGGGAATAACACACTTCACACTGGCAAAAATTTATTGTTTATAAAAAGAGCACTAACTGTATTCGGCTGAATGGACGTCAGTGATTGGTTGAAATTACAGAAATACGACAACTTTAACATGAAATAACTTGTGATGTACAATTTTTTGTTGAGAAGGCTAAGAGAAAAAGTTGTTTTGTATGACACATTCTACCAGTGTCCCAAGTTTCAAAGTGTTTCGTTAAGAAAACAAGTGTTGCCCGTCAAACCCCAAAGATCCAAGGAGGATTTACAAATATTCTCTTATAGATGGCCTAACATCATGCTAAAAATGACAACCAAATACTCTGAAATGTGTATCGTTTTTCATAAAAAAATGAAGGACACTTTCAGAAGCAACTCTAAAAATATTGTCCTGTAGGTGGTTTAAGTGTAATCTTATCTTATATATAATAAACGTGAAGTTCTGTGTCTGTGAAGCCTTTTTAAAAGTTTATTGAAATCCACATTTTCCACTTTTTCATAAAATTTTTTACATCAATGGAATTTTCTCGATGTGAACTTTTCAGAATATAACTCATGTTCGTCAATATTTTGTAAATATACTACGATTTTCACTGGAGTGTTAGGGTCAGGGTTAGGGTTTTAAGGTTAAGGTTAGGGTTAGGGTTAGGGCTAGGGTTAGTGTTATGGTTACGGTTTTAGGGTCAGGTATAGGGTTAGGGTTTGGGGTTAGGTTTAGGGTATTAGGGTTAGGGTTGGGTAATCGTGTGGGTGTTAATCTGAAAAATTACAGAAATATGAAAAGTACCGACCCTGCCATCTATTATGACTTTTGTTGTTCTGTTTGATATATACATAGATTATGCCTCCAAAGAAGAGAGTTTGCTGAGGAAAGAAACCAATCGGTTTAAAATGACAGCAACAGACTGCAGTAATGCACCACATTCCAGTAGCTACTTTGAACATAATGCAAAATGGTGCATCAACACCTTCTGCCCAATCTGATAGAATTCTGGCAAAACTGTTTAGCAACAGATCGCCAGCAATTGCTTCATCACAAATTGCTGTCCTAGCTCCTGCGAAAAGGGATTACCCTGCTATGTATAATCAGGGCAGCGCAAAAAGTTGTTTTGCACAAGCATTTCTATAGCCAATTACACGGATGAAATTTACGTATGCTTAATAATTTTACGCAAAACAGCCTTCAGACTTTCCCTATTAATTTCATCGTCCTTTGAATTATGAACATATTTACATCATAAGGGTTTTTTCGTTGTAAGGCTTTCTTTTTTAGTTGGTTTCCACCTAGCAAGACTTATCGTAGATGGCATAATAGGTCACACCTGAACAAGGTCGGGTTATACTGCTAGTCTTCATATATAAAGCTGAAGTTGTGTGTCTGTGTGAAGCCTTTTTAAAAGTTTATAGAAATCCACATTTTCCACTTTTTCGTAAAAAATTTTACATCAATGGAATTTTCTCGATGTGAACTTTCCAGTGCAGTAATTAGATTTTTAAAATTCCGTTTACTTTGTGTAATTTAAGGGAGATTTGGCTGTTGTTTCTAGCAACTTTTATATTTCATCCCTTCTACCTGGAACGCCATTCTTACACACATGCTCAACATAAAAATATAGAGAGTAAGAGTAAAAGAGGGAGAGGAGAGAGAGAGAAAGTGATACATACAACGTCATAGATCAAACTTTCATCTCAGTATTCTTTAGCTATTTTTCTTAACATAGATACGTAAAAACACACACAACCACACATACATGACCTGTGACAACAACATACACATAGCTCTCAATCTCTATTCATTTCTCCCCTTCTTCCTCTCTCGCTCTCTCAAACGCATACACGTGCAAGTAAACACAATCATTCAAAAAAATATAACTCATGTTCGTCAATGTAGCATAACTACAGAGTTGTATCCCCCAACTTTGGAAGGTCATAACTTTCAGAAAAATGAATATTTTTTATGAAATTTTCTATGCATATATTATTTATTATGTAGATTCCGAATATACAAAAATTTTTGGTGAAAGTGTTTTGGGAGGGGTGGAGAACAATTTTCGCAAATTCCACTTAAATTCCCCTTAACTTCCAGGAAAATGAATATTTTTTTGTGAAATTTTCTACAATATACCTTGAGGTATGTACATTTCGATCATGTAGGAATTTTGAAGGAAACAGCTGCAGGTTATTTTTGAGGAGTGTTCCCCACTCGGTGGTATTTCGGAGCAAGTCGTCCATATTTGTTTCATTTTTTTCTATTATGTGCTTATGTGCATCCTTAGATTTCTAATGAAGTAATAGGCAGTGAAGAGAAGCAGTCATAAGAAAACTTTTAACTACCCCTATTCCTTTCTCTCTCCCTCTCTACCTCTTCCTCTCTCGCTTTCTCAAAAGCATACACGTGCAAGTACACAATCATTCAGTAAAATATAACTCATGTTCGTCAATGTTTTGTAAATTTACCACGATTTTCACTAGGGTGTTAGGCTTAGGGTTTTAGGGTCAGGGTTAGTGTTTAGGGTTAGGATTAGTGTTACGGTTACGGTTTTAGGGTCACGGTTAGGGTCAGGGTTTAGGGTTAGTGTTAGGGTTAGGTTTAGGATTAGGATTGGGTAATTGTGCGGGTGTTAATCTGAAAAATTACAGATATGTGAAAAGTACCGACCCTGCCATCTATTATAACTTTTGTTGTTCTGTTTAATATATACATAGATTATGCCTCCAAAGAAGAGAGTTTGCTGGGGAAAGACAGCAACCGGTTTAAAATGACAGCCACAGACTGCAGCAATTCACCACTTTCCAGAAGATACTTTGAACATAATGCAAAATGGTGCATCAACACCTTCTGCCCAATCTGATACAATTCTGGCAGAACTGTGTAGCAACAGATCACCAGCAATTGCTTCATCAGAAATTGCTGTCCTACCTCCTTCGAAAAGGGATTACCCTGCTATGTATAATCAGGGCAGCGCAAAAAGTTGTTTTGCACAAGCATTTCTATAGCCAATTACACGGATGAAATTTACGTAAGCTTAATAATGTTACGCAAAACAGCCTTCAGACTTTCCCTATTAATTTCATCGTCTTTTGAATTATGAACATATTTACATCATAAGGGGTTTTTTCGTTGTAAGGCTTTCTTTTTTAGTTGATTTTCACCTAGCAAGACTTACCGTAGATGGCGTAATAAGTCACACCCGGAGACGGTCGGGTTATACTGCTAGTATATTATAAAAGTATGCATCTATGAGTTTTATGTGTTTAAAAAACATAGCAAAGACGTGTGTGTATATGTAGGTATATATAAATATACATGTGTATAAATGTTCCTTTATGATGTATATGCTTCTTCCCGAAGAACTTGCAGAAAAATGGATATTTTTCATGGAATTTCCTACAAATATGCTTCAGATGGTGTAGATTCCGATTATATGGTGATTTATTGGAAAAACTTCTTTTCTTTCACAACAAAGGCGAATCTTGTGAATTTTCTAAAACTGCTTTTCCCACCATGGGACAAACGGTTTTCACAATGATTTCCGATCTCATCGGAATCTAAACCATCTGAAGCATATTTGTAGAAAATTTTATTAAAAAATAATTTTGTAAAAGCTGTGATGAAGCAAATTCGCCATAACTACAAATAAATACCCCCACCGACTTTGTTTCCTCATAACTTTCAGGAAAATGGTTATTTTTAATGAAACTTACAACAAATAATCGCTTAGATCCTGTAGATTGAGTATTTGTAAGGATTTGTTGGAAAAACATTTTCCAAAGGGTTGCGGAAAGGAATTTCGCAAACTTAACACCACCCGGCATTTTCCCCCCTCATAAATT
>NW_028315323.1:47500-195000 GCF_046866305.1 Octopus bimaculoides | reverse complement strand
GGAGTATTTAGGAGGGTTAGGAGTAGGAGGGGGACTGGAGTAGGAGGAAAAATGATGATGCGAGGTAAAAACCCGCCAGGGTCAATGGTCCGGCGATGAAAGAAGTGAAAGAGGAAGGGGGGCGCGAACCAGGCAGCCTAGACCACCTGAACGCGCCCCAACGCCCCTTCCACCTCTCGCACCACTGTTCCATCTTACTGGCGGCAATTTTATAAGTGAAAATTAGGATTTATAAACCTAACTTTTCCCAGAATTCAATTAAAAAAAAAAAACTAATAATCCCGGCACGTATCGAACTCACTGTCTACAGGTTGACAGTTTTGTCTCCAGTGTCGTTACCCACACGACCATCAAGACAGCTTTGTAATTGTATGTAAAGATGAGATATTTAAAGCTATCCAAGCAAAATTGAATTATAAAAACAACTTTGATGATCTCTATTTTTTATTTACTTTACGGGGATGAAGGTTCAACATGCAGCTAAGTGATCAAGTTTGAGATCCTGATATGAGAAGTATACTTCCAAAACAAAACAAATTTCGTCTTAGCAAGAATTGAACTCTAACCCCAGAGAATTCAAAGTTGATAGCACTCAGGTCTTTACCCACAAGACCGTCAAGACAACTACGAAATAAGACTCAATTAAAACTGAAATAGTTAAAACCTCAACAAACCAAAAAAAAAAGCTTCTTTCTTTCACCTTTCTTCTGTTTTTATTGTTTACACTCTGCTACGGCAACACACCTGTTTCTGTCGACATCTTACTCAAACCGTTTCTAAAATATGTGAAAAGCTTCATCAGGGATGACTTAGACATGCTAAAGCACCTCCCGAAGACAATAAGTGAAGGAACCCTGTTAGTATCATTCGATGTGGTGAATTTGTACACTATAATCCCACACGATTAGGGTATAGAAGCGATGATCACCTTCTGGCTAGAAAAATACCCACAAGAGATGCCAGGACGAATGAACCAGTGCTTTTTACGTGGCACCAGCACAGGAGGGAGGTCAGTTTTGGAAAGGTTTTTACAGCTGGATGCCCTTCCAAATGCCAACCACTTTACAGCAGGTGTGTGAAATGGGCTAAAAAGCTTGGTTCATTTGTCACATGGGTCCTCTCGCAACATTTATACTGTCCACTTAGGATACACCGACCTAACCTCTGGTCAGAACCTAACGCCAATTTCCCTGAACTCTTGCGGGGGCACCATGTCTGTCCCAAGTGAAAGCCCGAAAGTAAAAGTCATACGCACTAGTTGTCCTTCTGCTGACATGTCTGTCCTACTTGCAAGGCCCCTTGACCGTTCATACGTCATCACTTAGCTTATACTTCCAGCCTATCCCACCATCTTTGTCATATATTATGTGTAGTAAGAGGTTTGCTTCCCAACCACATGGTTCTGGGTTCAGTCTCACTGCGTGCCACCTTGAGCAAGTGTTTCTGCTATAGTCTCAAGCCGACCAAAGCCTTGTGAGTGGTTTTGGTGGATGGAAACTGAAAGAAGCCCATCGAATATATATGTGTGTGTGTGTCTCCTCATGTCTGTGTGTCTGTCTCCCATCACTGCTTGATAACTGGTGTTGGTGTTTATGCTCCCATAATCTAGAAGTTCAGCAAAGCAGACCAAAATAAGTGCTGGATTCAATTCATTCGACTGAAACAGAATTTTTCAAGGCCATCACTTAGGGGCCGGTGTCGGTTTTTTGACATCCCTATAATGTAGTGGTTTTGTTAAAGGAGATTTATGGAAAAAAAAAAAAGAAAGAAACACCTCCTGTGTTCATAATGTCAACACACTCACACAAACATGTATATGGGCATAAACAGACAAACATATATGTGCATGTACGTACTCATATGTATACACATATCCACACTCCAAACACTATTATGACAACTTACTGATTGTCCTCCAAGTAAATGCATAAACTACGGTTTAAGCAACATATTACCTGCCTCTGGACGCCCTCTTCCCAAGACGGTACCCATACAGGTGATCCCCAGGAGTGCCTCCGGATTTAAACATCCCCTGGTTGCTTGGATGCTTCAGACTACCCCTGAAGGATCGAGGCAAACCTACCACTTACCTATATATATATATATATACATACATACATGTGTGAGCATGTATTGTACACGCCAGTAATCTAAAAATGTATTCCAACAGACAAGGTAACTCTCATGGAACTAGGCAACCGAAATATAATGCTTTCAAAAACTAAACCTTTTCCAGGTGTCTTTGGACAAACTTAATCTTCTTGATACGAATAGACTCTTAAGGAACTGAGAGAGATGAACACGAATTTGAGACTTTTGATTAGCAACACTGATGAACTCACTCGCTCCACACAAGAGGAAGAGAAAGAACAATCCCTGCAACAGCTCAATCAACATTTGTCCGAATTATGCACCACTCTTCATTCTTTACCACATAATAATTGCTTAAATGAAAATCCACCTACAGATGATACACAAGATAGAAGCCCATGCCCCTCCACTATCAATTAAAAACCGCATTATACACATATAGAATGAACAACTTAAAGCTAGAAAGGTTACTTTCTCACAAGGCAGAAATTTATGAACACTGGTTAAATTCTGCCTCATAAACTCCAAATTAAACGTATTCCAAACGAACAGGACCAACAAAGACAATTATGGGAGAAACTAACACTTGGAAAATATGAAGACAGAAATAGAACTGCTTAAGCTTAGAGCGCTGAGCAATGAAGAAAAATTGAAGAACATAGATGAGGAAATCTACAACGAATTAAAGAAACATTGAGATGGTCAACGCTTGGAAAGTGTCTTTAAACTGTGGCAAACAACTTGTGAAGCTGAAGAAATAAACTCGCTACAAGGCTGGCAAAGACAAAGCAATTTGTTTATTAACTACGAAACACAGTTCATCGTAGAATAGGCATCGGATAAGCCCTTGCTGAAGGAAAACAAACCAAAAACATACACAGAAATTAACCCAAGCTTATCGAAAACAAACCAGAGACGGACAAGGGGAGGCAACTCCACCGACCTTACGTCCCCAAATAACTTAGAAACAACAATCAGGAATTCAGCCGACCACAGAGAATCTGGACGGAATCTTCTTGACATCCTACAAAGAAACCAAAGGTTCCATGGAAACGTCGAGACGAAGCAAAACTTTTGCGAACCAATCCACCCCCCATCATCTCACAATAAATGGAAGAATTTACCTTCGAGACTTGCTTACTTCGATCAGAGAGGGTGGGTCGATTCTGGATTGTCGAATGCTTTTCATAGACTTCGTTTAAATATATCTTGCTAGACGTCAATCCGTCCCTTGTCACACTCAATCAGTAAAGCTAGCTGCGTGTCTTTAGCCGCAGGTATACGTACGAAATGTATGGTTTTTTTTTGTCATGTTCCTTTCTTTCTTTTACTTGTTTCATTCATTAGACTGCGGCCATGCTGGAGCAGCGCCTTAAAGTTTTTTTTATATAATATATACTAGCCTCCCTCTTTCACACGATGCTACACACAGCATATATGTTTGTATATATATATATATATATACACCAGCTGCCTTAACTCGTACAGGTCAGTGGATCAGTGGGTATAAGCAGGTGTTTGAAATGGGCTAAAAAGCTTGGTTCATCTGTCACATGGGTCCTCTCGCAACATTTATACTGTCCACTTAGGATACACCGACCTAACCTCTGGCCAGAACCTAACGCCAATTTCCCTGAACTCTTGCGGGGGCACCATGTCTGTCCCAAGTGAAAGCCCGAAAGTAAAAGTCATACGCACTAGTTGTCCTTCTGCTGACATGTCTGTCCTACTTGCAAGGCCCCTTGACCGTTCATACGTCATCACTTACCTTATACTTCCAGCCTATCCCACCATCTTTGTCATATATTATGTGTAGTAAGAGGCTTGCTTCCCAACCACATGGTTCTGGGTTCAGTCTCACTGTGTGCCACCTTGAGCAAGTGTCTTCTGCTATAGTCTCAAGCCGACCCAAGCCTTGTGAGTGGTTTTGGTGGATGGAAACTGAAAGAAGCCCATCGAATATATATGTGTGTGTGTGTCTCCTCATGTCTGTGTGTCTGTCTCCCATCACTGCTTGATAACTGGTGTTGGTTTTATGGCTCCTATAACCTAGCAGTTCAGCAAAGCAGACCAAAATAAGTGCTGGATTCAATTCATTCGACTAAAACAGAATTTTTCAAGGCCATCACTTAGGGGCCGGTGTCGGTTTTTTGACATCCCTATAATGTAGTGGTTTTGTAAAAGGAGTGATTGTCCTCCAAGTAAATGCATAAACTACGGTTTAAGCAACATATTACCTGCCTCTGGACGCCCTCTTCCCAAGACGGTACCCATACAGGTGATCCCCAGGAGTGCCTCCGGATTTAAACATCCCCTGGTTGCTTGGATGCTTCAGACTACCCCTGAAGGATCGAGGCAAACCTACCACTTACCTATATATATATATATACATACATACATGTGTGAGCATGTATTGTACACGCCAGTAATCTAAAAATGTATTCCAACAGACAAGGTAACTCTCATGGAACTAGGCAACCGAAATATAATGCTTTCAAAAACTAAACCTTTTCCAGGTGTCTTTGGACAAACTTAATCTTCTTGAGACGAAGAGACTCTTAAGGAACTGAGAGAGATGAACACGAATTTGAGACTTTTGATTAGCAACACTGATGAACTCACTCGCTCCACACAAGAGGAAAAGAAGAGAAAGAACAATCCCTGCAACAGCTCAATCAACATTTGTCCGAATTATGCAACACTCTTCATTCTTTACCACATAATAATTGCTTAAATGAAAATCCACCTACAGATGATACACAAGATAGAAGCCCATGCCCCTCCACTATCAATTAAAAACCGCATTATACACATATAGAATGAACAACTTAAAGCCAGAAAGGTTACTTTCTCACAAGGCAGAAATTTATGAACACTGGTTAAATTCTGCCTCATAAACTCCAAATTAAACGTATTCCAAACGAACAGGACCAACAAAGACAATTATGGGAGAAACTAACACTTGGAAAACATGAAGACAGAAATAGAACTGCTTAAGCTTAGAGCGCTGAGCAATGAAGAAAAATTGAAGAACATAGATGAGGAAATCTACAACGAA
Organism: Octopus bimaculoides; assembly: GCF_046866305.1. Lineage (NCBI taxonomy): Eukaryota > Metazoa > Mollusca > Cephalopoda > Octopoda > Octopodidae > Octopus > Octopus bimaculoides. The sequence continues at coordinate 189,851 of NW_028315323.1, read as the reverse complement.
TTAAAGAAACATTGAGATGGTCAACGCTTGGAAAGTGTCTTTAAACTGTGGCAAACAACTTGTGAAGCTGAAGAAATAAACTCGCTACCAGGCTGGCAAAGACAAAGCAATTTGTTTATTAACTACGAAACACAGTTCATCGTAGAATAGGCATCGGATAAGCCCTTGCTGAAGGAAAACAAACCAAAAACATACACAGAAATGAACCCAAGCTTATCGAAAACAAACCAGAGAGGGTCTAGGGGATACAATTGCACCACTCTTACATCCCCAAATAACTTAGAAACAACAATCAGGAATTCAGCCGACCACAGAGAATCTGGACGGAATCTTCTTGGCATCCTACAAAGAAATCAAAGGTTCCATGGAAACGTCGAGACGAAGCAAAACTTTTGCGAACCAATCCCCCCCCCCCCCCGTCATCTCACAATAAATGGAAGAATTTACCTTCGAGACTTGCTTACTTCGATCAGAGAGGGTGGGTCGATTCTGGATTGTCGAATGCTTTTCATAGACTTCGACTAAATATATCTTGCTAGACGTCAATCCGTCCCTTGTCACACTCAATCAGTAAAGCTAGCTGCGTGTCTTTAGCCGCAGGTATACGTACGAAATGTATGGCTTTTTTTGTCATGTTCCTTTCTTTCTTTTACTTGTTTCATTCATTAGACTGCGGCCATGCTGGAGCAGCGCCTTAAAGTTTTTTTTATATAATATATACTAGCCTCCCTCTTTCACACGATGCTACACACAGCATATATGTTTGTATATATATATATATACACCAGCTGCCTTAACTCGTACAGGTCAGTGGATCAGTGGGTATAAGCAGGTGTGTGAAATAGGCTAAAAAGCTTGGTTCGTCCGTCACATGGGTCCTCTCGCAACATTTATACTGTCCACTTAGGATACACCGACCTAACCTCTGGCCAGAACCTAACGCCAATTTACCTGAACTCTTGCGGGGGCACCATATCTGTCCCAAGTGAAAGCCCGAAAGTAAAAGTCATACGCACTAGTTGTCCTTCTGCTGACATGTCTGTCCTACTTGCAAGGCCCCTTGACCGTTCATACGTCATCACTTACCTTATACTTCCAGCCTATCCCACCATCTTTGTCATATATTATGTGTAGTAAGAGGCTTGCTTCCCAACCACATGGTTCTGGGTTCAGTCTCACTGCGTGCCACTTTGAGCAAGTGTCTTCTGCTATAGTCTCAAGCTGACCAAAGCCTTGTGAGTGGTTTTGGTGGATGGAAACTGAAAGAAGCCCATCGAATATATATGTGTGCGTGTGTCTCCTCATGTCTGTGTGTCTGTCTCCCATCACTGCTTGATAACTGGTGTTGGTGTTTATGCTCCTATAACCTAGCAGTTCAGCAAAGCAGACCAAAATAAGTGCTGGATTCAATTCATTCGACTAAAACAGAATTTTTCAAGGCCATCACTTAGGGGCCGGTGTCGGTTTTTTGACATCCCTATAATGTAGTGGTTTTGTAAAAGGAGATTTATAAAAAAAAGAAAGAAACACCTCCTGTGTTCATAATGTCAACACACTCACACAAACATGTATATAGGCATACACAGACAAACATATATGTGCATGTACGTACTCATATGTATACACATATCCACACTCCAAACACTATTATGACAACTTACTGATTGTCCTCCAAGTAAATGCATAAACTACGGTTTAAGCAACATATTACCTGCCTCTGGACGCCCTCTTCCCAAGACGGTACCCATAGAGGTGATCCCCAGGAGTGCCTCCGGATTTAAACATCCCCTGGTTGCTTGGATACTTCAGACTACCCCTGAAGGATCGAGGCAAACCTACCACTTACCTATATATATATATATATACATATATATATATATATATATACATACATACATGTGTGAGCATGTATTGTACACGCCAGTAATCTAAAAATGTATTCCAACAGACAAGGTAACTCTCATGGAACTAGGCAACCGAAATATAATGCTTTCAAAAACTAAACCTTTTCCAGGTGTCTTTGGACAAACTTAATCTTCTTGAGACGAAGAGACTCTTAAGGAACTGAGAGAGATGAACACGAATTTGAGACTTTTGATTAGCAACACTGATGAACTCACTCGCTCCACACAAGAGGAAAAGAAGAGAAAGAACAATCCCTGCAACAGCTCAATCAACATTTGTCCGAATTATGCAACACTCTTCATTCTTTACCACATAATAATTGCTTAAATGAAAATCCACCTACAGATGATACACAAGATAGAAGCCCATGCCCCTCCACTATCAATTAAAAACCGCATTATACACATATAGAATGAACAACTTAAAGCCAGAAAGGTTACTTTCTCACAAGGCAGAAATTTATGAACACTGGTTAAATTCTGCCTCATAAACTCCAAATTAAACGTATTCCAAACGAACAGGACCAACAAAGACAATTATGGGAGAAACTAACACTTGGAAAACATGAAGACAGAAATAGAACTGCTTAAGCTTAGAGCGCTGAGCAATGAAGAAAAATTGAAGAACATAGATGAGGAAATCTACAACGAATTAAAGAAACATTGAGATGGTCAACGCTTGGAAAGTGTCTTTAAACTGTGGCAAACAACTTGTGAAGCTGAAGAAATAAACTCGCTACCAGGCTGGCAAAGACAAAGCAATTTGTTTATTAACTACGAAACACAGTTCATCGTAGAATAGGCATCGGATAAGCCCTTGCTGAAGGAAAACAAACCAAAAACATACACAGAAATGAACCCAAGCTTATCGAAAACAAACCAGAGAGGGTCTAGGGGATACAATTGCACCACTCTTACATCCCCAAATAACTTAGAAACAACAATCAGGAATTCAGCCGACCACAGAGAATCTGGACGGAATCTTCTTGGCATCCTACAAAGAAATCAAAGGTTCCATGGAAACGTCGAGACGAAGCAAAACTTTTGCGAACCAATCCCCCCCCCCCCCGTCATCTCACAATAAATGGAAGAATTTACCTTCGAGACTTGCTTACTTCGATCAGAGAGGGTGGGTCGATTCTGGATTGTCGAATGCTTTTCATAGACTTCGACTAAATATATCTTGCTAGACGTCAATCCGTCCCTTGTCACACTCAATCAGTAAAGCTAGCTGCGTGTCTTTAGCCGCAGGTATACGTACGAAATGTATGGCTTTTTTTGTCATGTTCCTTTCTTTCTTTTACTTGTTTCATTCATTAGACTGCGGCCATGCTGGAGCAGCGCCTTAAAGTTTTTTTTATATAATATATACTAGCCTCCCTCTTTCACACGATGCTACACACAGCATATATGTTTGTATATATATATATATACACCAGCTGCCTTAACTCGTACAGGTCAGTGGATCAGTGGGTATAAGCAGGTGTGTGAAATAGGCTAAAAAGCTTGGTTCGTCCGTCACATGGGTCCTCTCGCAACATTTATACTGTCCACTTAGGATACACCGACCTAACCTCTGGCCAGAACCTAACGCCAATTTACCTGAACTCTTGCGGGGGCACCATATCTGTCCCAAGTGAAAGCCCGAAAGTAAAAGTCATACGCACTAGTTGTCCTTCTGCTGACATGTCTGTCCTACTTGCAAGGCCCCTTGACCGTTCATACGTCATCACTTACCTTATACTTCCAGCCTATCCCACCATCTTTGTCATATATTATGTGTAGTAAGAGGCTTGCTTCCCAACCACATGGTTCTGGGTTCAGTCTCACTGCGTGCCACTTTGAGCAAGTGTCTTCTGCTATAGTCTCAAGCTGACCAAAGCCTTGTGAGTGGTTTTGGTGGATGGAAACTGAAAGAAGCCCATCGAATATATATGTGTGCGTGTGTCTCCTCATGTCTGTGTGTCTGTCTCCCATCACTGCTTGATAACTGGTGTTGGTGTTTATGCTCCTATAACCTAGCAGTTCAGCAAAGCAGACCAAAATAAGTGCTGGATTCAATTCATTCGACTAAAACAGAATTTTTCAAGGCCATCACTTAGGGGCCGGTGTCGGTTTTTTGACATCCCTATAATGTAGTGGTTTTGTAAAAGGAGATTTATAAAAAAAAGAAAGAAACACCTCCTGTGTTCATAATGTCAACACACTCACACAAACATGTATATAGGCATACACAGACAAACATATATGTGCATGTACGTACTCATATGTATACACATATCCACACTCCAAACACTATTATGACAACTTACTGATTGTCCTCCAAGTAAATGCATAAACTACGGTTTAAGCAACATATTACCTGCCTCTGGACGCCCTCTTCCCAAGACGGTACCCATAGAGGTGATCCCCAGGAGTGCCTCCGGATTTAAACATCCCCTGGTTGCTTGGATACTTCAGACTACCCCTGAAGGATCGAGGCAAACCTACCACTTACCTATATATATATATATATACATATATATATATATATATATACATACATACATGTGTGAGCATGTATTGTACACGCCAGTAATCTAAAAATGTATTCCAACAGACAAGGTAACTCTCATGGAACTAGGCAACCGAAATATAATGCTTTCAAAAACTAAACCTTTTCCAGGTGTCTTTGGACAAACTTAATCTTCTTGAGACGAAGAGACTCTTAAGGAACTGAGAGAGATGAACACGAATTTGAGACTTTTGATTAGCAACACTGATGAACTCACTCGCTCCACACAAGAGGAAAAGAAGAGAAAGAACAATCCCTGCAACAGCTCAATCAACATTTGTCCGAATTATGCAACACTCTTCATTCTTTACCACATAATAATTGCTTAAATGAAAATCCACCTACAGATGATACACAAGATAGAAGCCCATGCCCCTCCACTATCAATTAAAAACCGCATTATACACATATAGAATGAACAACTTAAAGCCAGAAAGGTTACTTTCTCACAAGGCAGAAATTTATGAACACTGGTTAAATTCTGCCTCATAAACTCCAAATTAAACGTATTCCAAACGAACAGGACCAACAAAGACAATTATGGGAGAAACTAACACTTGGAAAACATGAAGACAGAAATAGAACTGCTTAAGCTTAGAGCGCTGAGCAATGAAGAAAAATTGAAGAACATAGATGAGGAAATCTACAACGAATTAAAGAAACATTGAGATGGTCAACGCTTGGAAAGTGTCTTTAAACTGTGGCAAACAACTTGTGAAGCTGAAGAAATAAACTCGCTACCAGGCTGGCAAAGACAAAGCAATTTGTTTATTAACTACGAAACACAGTTCATCGTAGAATAGGCATCGGATAAGCCCTTGCTGAAGGAAAACAAACCAAAAACATACACAGAAATGAACCCAAGCTTATCGAAAACAAACCAGAGAGGGTCTAGGGGATACAATTGCACCACTCTTACATCCCCAAATAACTTAGAAACAACAATCAGGAATTCAGCCGACCACAGAGAATCTGGACGGAATCTTCTTGGCATCCTACAAAGAAATCAAAGGTTCCATGGAAACGTCGAGACGAAGCAAAACTTTTGCGAACCAATCCACCCCCCCGTCATCTCACAATAAATGGAAGAATTTACCTTCGAGACTTGCTTACTTCGATCAGAGAGGGTGGGTCGATTCTGGATTGTCGAATGCTTTTCATAGACTTCGATTAAATATATCTTGCTAGACGTCAATCCGTCCCTTGTCACACTCAATCAGTAAAGCTAGCTGCGTGTCTTTAGCTGCAGGTATACGTACGAAATGTATGGTTTTTTTTGTCATGTTCCTTTCTTTCTTTTACTTGTTTCATTCATTAGACTGCGGGCATGCTGGAGCAGCGCCTTAAAGTTTTTTTTATATAATATATACTAGCCTCCCTCTTTCACACGATGCTACACACAGCATATATGTTTGTATATATATATATATATATATACACCAGCTGCCTTAACTCGTACAGGTCAGTGGATCAGTGGGTATAAGCAGGTGTTTGAAATGGGCTAAAAAGCTTGGTTCATCTGTCACATGGGTCCTCTCGCAACATTTATACTGTCCACTTAGGATACACCGACCTAACCTCTGGCCAGAACCTAACGCCAATTTCCCTGAACTCTTGCGGGGGCACCATGTCTGTCCCAAGTGAAAGCCCGAAAGTAAAAGTCATACGCACTAGTTGTCCTTCTGCTGACATGTCTGTCCTACTTGCAAGGCCCCTTGACCGTTCATACGTCATCACTTACCTTATACTTCCAGCCTATCCCACCATCTTTGTCATATATTATGTGTAGTAAGAGGCTTGCTTCCCAACCACATGGTTCTGGGTTCAGTCTCACTGCGTGCCACCTTGAGCAAGTGTCTTCTGCTATAGTCTCAAGCCGACCAAAGCCTTGTGAGTGGTTTTAGTGGATGGAAACTGAAAGAAGCCCATCGAATATATATGTGTGTGTGTGTCTCCTCATGTCTGTGTGTCTGTCTCCCATCACTGCTTGATAACTGGTGTTGGTGTTTATGCTCCTATAACCTAGCAGTTCAGCAAAGCAGACCAAAATAAGTGCTGGATTCAATTCATTCGACTGAAACAGAATTTTTCAAGGCCATCACTTAGGGGCCGGTGTCGGTTTTTTGACATCCCTATAACGTAGTGGTCTTGTAAAAGGAGATTTATAAAAAAAAGAAAGAAACACCTCCTGTGTTCATAATGTCTACATACATACACACTCACACAAACATGTATATGGGCTTACACAGACAAACATATATGTGCATGTACGTACTCATATGTATACACATATCCACACTCCAAACACTATTATGACAACTTACTGATTGTCCTCCAAGTAAATGCATAAATTACGGTTTAAGCAACATATTACCTGCCTCTGGACGCCCTCTTCCCAAGACGGTACCCATACAGGTGATCCCCAGGAGTGCCTCCGGATTTAAACATCCCCTGGTTGCTTGGATGCTTCAGACTACCCCTGAAGGATCGAGGCAAGCCTACCACTTACCTATATATATATATATATATACATACATACATGTGTGAGCATGTATTGTACACGCCAGTAATCTAAAAATGTATTCCAACAGACAAGGTAACTCTCATGGAACTAGGCAACCGAAATATAATGCTTTCAAAAACTAAACCTTTTCCAGGTGTCTTTGGACAAACTTAATCTTCTTGAGACGAATAGACTCTTAAGGAACTGAGAGAGATGAACACGAATTTGAGACTTTTGATTAGCAACACTGATGAACTCACTCGCTCCACACAAGAGGAAAAGAAGAGAAAGAACAATCCCTGCAACAGCTCAATCAACATTTGTCCGAATTATGCAACACTCTTCATTCTTTACCACATAATAATTGCTTAAATGAAAATCCACCTACAGATGATACACAAGATAGAAGCCCATGCCCCTCCACTATCAATTAAAAACCGCATTATACACATATAGAATGAACAACTTAAAGCCAGAAAGGTTACTTTCTCACAAGGCAGAAATTTATGAACACTGGTTAAATTCTGCCTCATAAACTCCAAATTAAACGTATTCCAAACGAACAGGACCAACAAAGACAATTATGGGAGAAACTAACACTTGGAAAACATGAAGACAGAAATAGAACTGCTTAAGCTTAGAGCGCTGAGCAATGAAGAAAAATTGAAGAACATAGATGAGGAAATCTACAACGAATTAAAGAAACATTGAGATGGTCAACGCTTGGAAAGTGTCTTTAAACTGTGGCAAACAACTTGTGAAGCTGAAGAAATAAACTCGCTACCAGGCTGGCAAAGACAAAGCAATTTGTTTATTAACTACGAAACACAGTTCATCGTAGAATAGGCATCGGATAAGCCCTTGCTGAAGGAAAACAAACCAAAAACATACACAGAAATGAACCCAAGCTTATCGAAAACAAACCAGAGAGGGTCTAGGGGATACAATTGCACCACTCTTACATCCCCAAATAACTTAGAAACAACAATCAGGAATTCAGCCGACCACAGAGAATCTGGACGGAATCTTCTTGGCATCCTACAAAGAAATCAAAGGTTCCATGGAAACGTCGAGACGAAGCAAAACTTTTGCGAACCAATCCACCCCCCATCATCTCACAATAAATGGAAGAATTTACCTTCGAGACTTGCTTACTTCGATCAGAGAGGGTGGGTCGATTCTGGATTGTCGAATGCTTTTCATAGACTTCGTTTAAATATATCTTGCTAGACGTCAATCCGTCCCTTGTCACACTCAATCAGTAAAGCTAGCTGCGTGTCTTTAGCCGCAGGTATACGTACGAAATGTATGGGTTTTTTGTCATGTTCCTTTCTTTCTTTTACTTGTTTCATTCATTAGACTGCGGCCATGCTGGAGCAGCGCCTTAAAGTTTTTTTTATATAATATATACTAGCCTCCCTCTTTCACACGATGCTACACACAGCATATATGTTTGTATATATATATATATATACACCAGCTGCCTTAACTCGTACAGGTCAGTGGATCAGTGGGTATAAGCAGGTGTGTGAAATAGGCTAAAAAGCTTGGTTCGTCCGTCACATGGGTCCTCTCGCAACATTTATACTGTCCACTTAGGATACGCCGACCTAACCTCTGGCCAGAACCTAACGCCAATTTACCTGAACTCTTGCGGGGGCACCATGTCTGTCCCAAGTGAAAGCCCGAAAGTAAAAGTCATACGCACTAGTTGTCCTTCTGCTGACATGTCTGTCCTACTTGCAAGGCCCCTTGACCGTTCATACGTCATCACTTACCTTATACTTCCAGCCTATCCCACCATCTTTGTCATATATTATGTGTAGTAAGAGGCTTGCTTCCCAACCACATGGTTCTGGGTTCAGTCTCACTGCGTGCCACCTTGAGCAAGTGTCTTCTGCTATAGTCTCAAGCCGACCAAAGCCTTGTGAGTGGTTTTAGTGGAAGGAAACTGAAAGAAGCCCATCGAATATATATGTGTGTGTGTGTCTCCTCATGTCTGTGTGTCTGTCTCCTGATGTCTGTGTGTCTGTCTCCCATCACTGCTTGATAACTGGTGTTGGTGTTTATGCTCCTATAACCTAGCAGTTCAGCAAAGCAGACCAAAATAAGTGCTGGATTCAATTCATTCGACTAAAACAGAATTTTTCAAGGCCATCACTTAGGGGCCGGTGTCGGTTTTTTGACATCCTATAATGTAGTGGTTTTGTAAAAGGAGTGATTGTCCTCCAAGTAAATGCATAAACTACGGTTTAAGCAACATATTACCTGCCTCTGGACGCCCTCTTCCCAAGACGGTACCCATACAGGTGATCCCCAGGAGTGCCTCCGGATTTAAACATCCCCTGGTTGCTTGGATGCTTCAGACTACCCCTGAAGGATCGAGGCAAACCTACCACTTACCTATATATATATATATATATACATACATACATGTGTGAGCATGTATTGTACACGCCAGTAATCTAAAAATGTATTCCAACAGACAAGGTAACTCTCATGGAACCAGGCAACCGAAATATAATGCTTTCAAAAACTAAACCTTTTCCAGGTGTCTTTGGACAAACTTAATCTTCTTGATACGAAGAGACTCTTAAGGAACTGAGAGAGATGAACACGAATTTGAGACTTTTGATTAGAAACACTGATGAACTCACTCGCTCCACACAAGAGGAAAAGAAGAGAAAGAACAATCCCTGCAACAGCTCAATCAACATTTGTCCGAATTATGCACCACTCTTCATTCTTTACCACATAATAATTGCTTAAATGAAAATCCACCTACAGATGATACACAAGATAGAAGCCCATGCCCCTCCACTATCAATTAAAAACCGCATTATACACATATAGAATGAACAACTTAAAGCCAGAAAGGTTACTTTCTCACAAGGCAGAAATTTATGAACACTGGTTAAATTCTGCCTCATAAACTCCAAATTAAACGTATTCCAAACGAACAGGACCAACGAAGACAATTATGGGAGAAACTAACACTTGGAAAACATGAAGACAGAAATAGAACTGCTTAAGCTTAGAGCGCTGAGCAATGAAGAAAAATTGAAGAACATAGATGAGGAAATCTACAACGAATTAAAGAAACATTGAGATGGTCAACGCTTGGAAAGTGTCTTTAAACTGTGGCAAACAACTTGTGAAGCTGAAGAAATAAACTCGCTACCAGGCTGGCAAAGACAAAGCAATTTGTTTATTAACTACGAAACACAGTTCATCGTAGAATAGGCATCGGATAAGCCCTTGCTGAAGGAAAACAAACCAAAAACATACACAGAAATTAACCCAAGCTTATCGAAAACAAACCAAAGAGGGTCTAGGGGATACAATTGCACCACTCTTACATCCCCAAATAACTTAGAAACAACAATCAGGAATTCAGCCGACCACAGAGAATCTGGACGGAATCTTCTTGGCATCCTACAAAGAAATCAAAGGTTCCATGGAAACGTCGAGACGAAGCAAAACTTTTGCGAACCAATCCACCCCCCATCATCTCACAATAAATGGAAGAATTTACCTTCGAGACTTGGTTACTTCGATCAGAGAGGGTGGGTCGATTCTGGATTGTCGAATGCTTTTCATAGACTTCGTTTAAATATATCTTGCTAGACGTCAATCCGTCCCTTGTCACACTCAATCAGTAAAGCTAGCTGCGTGTCTTTAGCCGCAGGTATACGTACGAAATGTATGGGTTTTTTGTCATGTTCCTTTCTTTCTTTTACTTGTTTCATTCATTAGACTGCGGCCATGCTGGAGCAGCGCCTTAAAGTTTTTTTTATATAATATATACTAGCCTCCCTCTTTCACACGATGCTACACACAGCATATATGTTTGTATATATATATATATACACCAGCTGCCTTAACTCGTACAGGTCAGTGGATCAGTGGGTATAAGCAGGTGTGTGAAATAGGCTAAAAAGCTTGGTTCGTCCGTCACATGGGTCCTCTCGCAACATTTATACTGTCCACTTAGGATACGCCGACCTAACCTCTGGCCAGAACCTAACGCCAATTTACCTGAACTCTTGCGGGGGCACCATGTCTGTCCCAAGTGAAAGCCCGAAAGTAAAAGTCATACGCACTAGTTGTCCTTCTGCTGACATGTCTGTCCTACTTGCAAGGCCCCTTGACCGTTCATACGTCATCACTTACCTTATACTTCCAGCCTATCCCACCATCTTTGTCATATATTATGTGTAGTAAGAGGCTTGCTTCCCAACCACATGGTTCTGGGTTCAGTCTCACTGCGTGCCACCTTGAGCAAGTGTCTTCTGCTATAGTCTCAAGCCGACCAAAGCCTTGTGAGTGGTTTTAGTGGATGGAAACTGAAAGAAGCCCATCGAATATATATGTGTGTGTGTGTCTCCTCATGTCTGTGTGTCTGTCTCCTGATGTCTGTGTGTCTGTCTCCCATCACTGCTTGATAACTGGTGTTGGTGTTTATGCTCCTATAACCTAGCAGTTCAGCAAAGCAGACCAAAATAAGTGCTGGATTCAATTCATTCGACTAAAACAGAATTTTTCAAGGCCATCACTTAGGGGCCGGTGTCGGTTTTTTGACATCCTATAATGTAGTGGTTTTGTAAAAGGAGTGATTGTCCTCCAAGTAAATGCATAAACTACGGTTTAAGCAACATATTACCTGCCTCTGGACGCCCTCTTCCCAAGACGGTACCCATACAGGTGATCCCCAGGAGTGCCTCCGGATTTAAACATCCCCTGGTTGCTTGGATGCTTCAGACTACCCCTGAAGGATCGAGGCAAACCTACCACTTACCTATATATATATATATATACATACATACATGTGTGAGCATGTATTGTACACGCCAGTAATCTAAAAATGTATTCCAACAGACAAGGTAACTCTCATGGAACTTCAAAAACTAAACCTTTTCCAGGTGTCTTTGGACAAACTTAATCTTCTTGATACGAAGAGACTCTTAAGGAACTGAGAGAGATGAACACGAATTTGAGACTTTTGATTAGCAACACTGATGAACTCACTCGCTCCACACAAGAGGAAGAGAAAGAACAATCCCTGCAACAGCTCAATCAACATTTGTCCGAATTATGCACCACTCTTCATTCTTTACCACATAATAATTGCTTAAATGAAAATCCACCTACAGATGATACACAAGATAGAAGCCCATGCCCCTCCACTATCAATTAAAAACCGCATTATACACATATAGAATGAACAACTTAAAGCCAGAAAGGTTACTTTCTCACAAGGCAGAAATTTATGAACACTGGTTAAATTCTGCCTCATAAACTCCAAATTAAACGTATTCCAAACGAACAGGACCAACAAAGACAATTATGGGAGAAACTAACACTTGGAAAACATGAAGACAGAAATAGAACTGCTTAAGTTTAGAGCGCTGAGCAATGAAGAAAAATTGAAGAACATAGATGAGGAAATCTACAACGAATTAAAGAAACATTGAGATGGTCAACGCTTGGAAAGTGTCTTTAAACTGTGGCAAACAACTTGTGAAGCTGAAGAAATAAACTCGCTACCAGGCTGGCAAAGACAAAGCAATTTGTTTATTAACTACGAAACACAGTTCATCGTAGAATAGGCATCGGATAAGCCCTTGCTGAAGGAAAACAAACCAAAAACATACACAGAAATGAACCCAAGCTTATCGAAAACAAACCAGAGAGGGTCTAGGGGATACAATTGCACCACTCTTACATCCCCAAATAACTTAGAAACAACAATCAGGAATTCAGCCGACCACAGAAAATCTGGACGGAATCTTCTTGGCATCCTACAAAGAAATCAAAGGTTCCATGGAAACGTCGAGACGAAGCAAAACTTTTGCGAACCAATCCACCCCCCCCCCCGTCATCTCACAATAAATGGAAGAATTTACCTTCGAGACTTGCTTACTTCGATCAGAGAGGGTGGGTCGATTCTGGATTGTCGAATGCTTTTCATAGACTTCGATTAAATATATCTTGCTAGACGTCAATCCGTCCCTTGTCACACTCAATCAGTAAAGCTAGCTGCGTGTCTTTAGCCGCAGGTATACGTACGAAATGTATGGTTTTTTTTGTCATGTTCCTTTCTTTCTTTTACTTGTTTCATTCATTAGACTGCGGGCATGCTGGAGCAGCGCCTTAAAGTTTTTTTTATATAATATATACTAGCCTCCCTCTTTCACACGATGCTACACACAGCATATATGTTTGTATATATATATATACACCAGCTGCCTTAACTCGTACAGGTCAGTGGATCAGTGGGTATAAGCAGGTGTTTGAAATGGGCTAAAAAGCTTGGTTCATCTGTCACATGGGTCCTCTCGCAACATTTATACTGTCCACTTAGGATACACCGACCTAACCTCTGGCCAGAACCTAACGCCAATTTCCCTGAACTCTTGCGGGGGCACCATGTCTGTCCCAAGTGAAAGCCCGAAAGTAAAAGTCATACGCACTAGTTGTCCTTCTGCTGACATGTCTGTCCTACTTGCAAGGCCCCTTGACCGTTCATACGTCATCACTTACCTTATACTTCCAGCCTATCCCACCATCTTTGTCATATATTATGTGTAGTAAGAGGCTTGCTTCCCAACCACATGGTTCTGGGTTCAGTCTCACTGCGTGCCACCTTGAGCAAGTGTCTTCTGCTATAGTCTCAAGCCGACCAAAGCCTTGTGAGTGGTTTTGGTGGATGGAAACTGAAAGAAGCCCATCGAATATATATGTGTGTGTGTATGTGTGTGTCTGTCTGTCTCCCATCACTGCTTGATAACTGGTGTTGGTGTTTATGCTCCTATAACCTAGCAGTTCAGCAAAGCAGACCAAAATAAGTGCTGGATTCAATTCATTCGACTGAAACAGAATTTTTCAAGGCCATCACTTAGGGGCCGGTGTCGGTTTTTTGACATCCCTATAACGTAGTGGTCTTGTAAAAGGAGATTTATAAAAAAAAGAAAGAAACACCTCCTGTGTTCATAATGTCTACATACATACACACTCACACAAACATGTATATGGGCTTACACAGACAAACATATATGTGCATGTACGTACTCATATGTATACACATATCCACACTCCAAACACTATTATGACAACTTACTGATTGTCCTCCAAGTAAATGCATAAATTACGGTTTAAGCAACATATTACCTGCCTCTGGACGCCCTCTTCCCAAGACGGTACCCATACAGGTGATCCCCAGGAGTGCCTCCGGATTTAAACATCCCCTGGTTGCTTGGATGCTTCAGACTACCCCTGAAGGATCGAGGCAAGCCTACCACTTACCTATATATATATATATATATACATACATACATGTGTGAGCATGTATTGTACACGCCAGTAATCTAAAAATGTATTCCAACAGACAAGGTAACTCTCATGGAACTAGGCAACCGAAATATAATGCTTTCAAAAACTAAACCTTTTCCAGGTGTCTTTGGACAAACTTAATCTTCTTGAGACGAATAGACTCTTAAGGAACTGAGAGAGATGAACACGAATTTGAGACTTTTGATTAGCAACACTGATGAACTCACTCGCTCCACACAAGAGGAAAAGAAGAGAAAGAACAATCCCTGCAACAGCTCAATCAACATTTGTCCGAATTATGCAACACTCTTCATTCTTTACCACATAATAATTGCTTAAATGAAAATCCACCTACAGATGATACACAAGATAGAAGCCCATGGCCCTCCACTATCAATTAAAAACCGCATTATACACATATAGAATGAACAACTTAAAGCCAGAAAGGTTACTTTCTCACAAGGCAGAAATTTATGAACACTGGTTAAATTCTGCCTCATAAACTCCAAATTAAACGTATTCCAAACGAACAGGACCAACAAAGACAATTATGGGAGAAACTAACACTTGGAAAACATGAAGACAGAAATAGAACTGCTTAAGCTTAGAGCGCTGAGCAATGAAGAAAAATTGAAGAACATAGATGAGGAAATCTACAACGAATTAAAGAAACATTGAGATGGTCAACGCTTGGAAAGTGTCTTTAAACTGTGGCAAACAACTTGTGAAGCTGAAGAAATAAACTCGCTACCAGGCTGGCAAAGACAAAGCAATTTGTTTATTAACTACGAAACACAGTTCATCGTAGAATAGGCATCGGATAAGCCCTTGCTGAAGGAAAACAAACCAAAAACATACACAGAAATGAACCCAAGCTTATCGAAAACAAACCAGAGAGGGTCTAGGGGATACAATTGCACCACTCTTACATCCCCAAATAACTTAGAAACAACAATCAGGAATTCAGCCGACCACAGAGAATCTGGACGGAATCTTCTTGGCATCCTACAAAGAAATCAAAGGTTCCATGGAAACGTCGAGACGAAGCAAAACTTTTGCGAACCAATCCACCCCCCATCATCTCACAATAAATGGAAGAATTTACCTTCGAGACTTGCTTACTTCGATCAGAGAGGGTGGGTCGATTCTGGATTGTCGAATGCTTTTCATAGACTTCGACTAAATATATCTTGCTAGACGTCAATCCGTCCCTTGTCACACTCAATCAGTAAAGCTAGCTGCGTGTCTTTAGCCGCAGGTATACGTACGAAATGTATGGGTTTTTTTGTCATGTTCCTTTCTTTCTTTTACTTGTTTCATTCATTAGACTGCGGCCATGCTGGAGCAGCGCCTTAAAGTTTTTTTTATATAATATATACTAGCCTCCCTCTTTCACACGATGCTACACACAGCATATATGTTTGTATATATATATATATATACACCAGCTGCCTTAACTCGTACAGGTCAGTGGATCAGTGGGTATAAGCAGGTGTGTGAAATAGGCTAAAAAGCTTGGTTCATCTGTCACATGGGTCCTCTCGCAACATTTATACTGTCCACTTAGGATACACCGACCTAACCTCTGGCCAGAACCTAACGCCAATTTACCTGAACTCTTGCGGGGGCACCATGTCTATCCCAAGTGAAAGTCCGAAAGTAAAAGTCATACGCACTAGTTGTCCTTCTGCTGACATGTCTGTCCTACTTGCAAGGCCCCTTGACCGTTCATACGTCATCACTTACCTTATACTTCCAGCCTATCCCACCATCTTTGTCATATATTATGTGTAGTAAGAGGCTTGCTTCCCAACCACATGGTTCTGGGTTCAGTCTCACTGCATGCCACCTTGAGCAAGTGTCTTCTGCTATAGTCTCAAGCCGACCCAAGCCTTGTGAGTGGTTTTGGTGGATGGAAACTGAAAGAAGCCCATCGAATATATATGTGTGTGTGTGTCTCCTCATGTCTGTGTGTCTGTCTCCCATCACTGCTTGATAACTGGTGTTGGTGTTTATGCTCCTATAACCTAGCAGTTCAGCAAAGCAGACCAAAATAAGCGCTGGATTCAATTCATTCGACTGAAACAGAATTTTTCAAGGCCATCACTTAGGGGCCGGTGTCGGTTTTTTGACATCCCTATAATGTAGTGGTTTTGTAAAAGGAGATTTATAAAAAAAAGAAAGAAACACCTCCTGTGTTCATAATGTCAACACACTCACACAAACATGTATATGGGCATACACAGACAAACATATATGTGCATGTACGTACTCATATGTATACACATATCCACACTCCAAACACTATTATGACAACTTACTGATTGTCCTCCAAGTAAATGCATAAACTACGGTTTAAGCAACATATTACCTGCCTCTGGACGCCCTCTTCCCAAGACGGTACCCATAGAGGTGATCCCCAGGAGTGCCTCCGGATTTAAACATCCCCTGGTTGCTTGGATGCTTCAGACTACCCCTGAAGGATCGAGGCAAACCTACCACTTACCTATATATATATATATACATACATACATGTGTGAGCATGTATTGTACACGCCAGTAATCTAAAAATGTATTCCAACAGACAAGGTAACTCTCATGGAACTAGGCAACCGAAATATAATGCTTTCAAAAACTAAACCTTTTCCAGGTGTCTTTGGACAAACTTAATCTTCTTGATACGAAGAGACTCTTAAGGAACTGAGAGAGATGAACACGAATTTGAGACTTTTGATTAGCAACACTGATGAACTCACTCGCTCCACACAAGAGGAAGAGAAAGAACAATCCCTGCAACAGCTCAATCAACATTTGTCCGAATTATGCAACACTCTTCATTCTTTACCACATAATAATTGCTTAAATGAAAATCCACCTACAGATGATACACAAGATAGAAGCCCATGCCCCTCCACTATCAATTAAAAACCGCATTATACACATATAGAATGAACAACTTAAAGCCAGAAAGGTTACTTTCTCACAAGGCAGAAATTTATGAACACTGGTTAAATTCTGCCTCATAAACTCCAAATTAAACGTATTCCAAACGAACAGGACCAACAAAGACAATTATGGGAGAAACTAACACTTGGAAAATATGAAGACAGAAATAGAACTGCTTAAGCTTAGAGCGCTGAGCAATGAAGAAAAATTGAAGAACATAGATGAGGAAATCTACAACGAATTAAAGAAACATTGAGATGGTCAACGCTTGGAAAGTGTCTTTAAACTGTGGCAAACAACTTGTGAAGCTGAAGAAATAAACTCGCTACCAGGCTGACAAAGACAAAGCAATTTGTTTATTAACTACGAAACACAGTTCATCGTAGAATAGGCATCGGATAAGCCCTTGCTGAAGGAAAACAAACCAAAAACATACACAGAAATGAACCCAAGCTTATCGAAAACAAACCAGAGAGGGTCTAGGGGATACAATTGCACCACTCTTACATCCCCAAATAACTTAGAAACAACAATCAGGAATTCAGCCGACCACAGAGAATCTGGACGGAATCTTCTTGGCATCCTACAAAGAAATCAAAGGTTCCATGGAAACGTCGAGACGAAGCAAAACTTTTGCGAACCAATCCACCCCCCATCATCTCACAATAAATGGAAGAATTTACCTTCGAGACTTGCTTACTTCGATCAGAGAGGGTGGGTCGATTCTGGATTGTCGAATGCTTTTCATAGACTTCGTTTAAATATATCTTGCTAGACGTCAATCCGTCCCTTGTCACACTCAATCAGTAAAGCTAGCTGCGTGTCTTTAGCCGCAGATATACGTACGAAATGTATAGGTTTTTTTGTCATGTTCCTTTCTTTCTTTTACTTCTTTCATTCATTAGACTGCGGCCATGCTGGAGCAGCGCCTTAAAGTTTTTTTTATATAATATATACTAGCCTCCCTCTTTCACACGATGCTACACACAGCATATATGTTTGTATATATATATATACACCAGCTGCCTTAACTCGTACAGGTCAGTGGATCAGTGGGTATAAGCAGGTGTGTGAAATAGGCTAAAAAGCTTGGTTCATCCGTCACATGGGTCCTCTCGCAACATTTATACTGTCCACTTAGGATACACCGACCTAACCTCTGGCCAGAACCTAACGCCAATTTACCTGAACTCTTGCGGGGGCACCATGTCTGTCCCAAGTGAAAGCCCGAAAGTAAAAGTCATACGCACTAGTTGTCCTTCTGCTGACATGTCTGTCCTACTTGCAAGGCCCCTTGACCGTTCATACGTCATCACTTACCTTATACTTCCAGCCTATCCCACCATCTTTGTCATATATTATGTGTAGTAAGAGGTTTGCTTCCCAACCACATGGTTCTGGGTTCAGTCTCACTGCGTGCCACCTTGAGCAAGTGTCTTCTGCTATAGTCTCAAGCCGACCAAAGCCTTGTGAGTGGTTTTGGTGGATGGAAACTGAAAGAAGCCCATCGAATATATATGTGTGTGTGTGTCTCCTCATGTCTGTGTGTCTGTCTCCCATCACTGCTTGATAACTGGTGTTGGTGTTTATGCTCCTATAACCTAGCAGTTCAGCAAAGCAGACCAAAATAAGTGCTGGATTCAATTCATTCGACTGAAACAGAATTTTTCAAGGCCATCACTTAGGGGCCGGTGTCGGTTTTTTGACATCCCTATAATGTAGTGGTTTTGTAAAAGGAGTGATTGTCCTCCAAGTAAATGCATAAACTACGGTTTAAGCAACATATTACCTGCCTCTGGACGCCCGCTTCCGAAGACGGTACCCATACAGGTGATCCCCAGGAGTGCCTCCGGATTTAAACATCCCCTGGTTGCTTGGATGCTTCAGACTACCCCTGAAGGATCGAGGCAAACCTACCACTTACCTATATATATATATATATACATACATACATGTGTGAGCATGTATTGTACACGCCAGTAATCTAAAAATGTATTCCAACAGACAAGGTAACTCTCATGGAACTAGGCAACCGAAATATAATGCTTTCAAAAACTAAACCTTTTCCAGGTGTCTTTGGACAAACTTAATCTTCTTGATACGAATAGACTCTTAAGGAACGGAGAGAGATGAACACGAATTTGAGACTTTTGATTAGCAACACTGATGAACTCACTCGCTCCACACAAGAGGAAGAGAAAGAACAATCCCTGCAACAGCTCAATCAACATTTGTCCGAATTATGCACCACTCTTCATTCTTTACCACATAATAATTGCTTAAATGAAAATCCACCTACAGATGATACACAAGATAGAAGCCCATCCCCCTCCACTATCAATTAAAAACCGCATTATACACATATAGAATGAAAAACTTAAAGCCAGAAAGGTTACTTTCTGGAACATGATCAAAAACAAGCACAAGGCAGAAATTTATGAACACTGGTTAAATTCTGCCTCATAAACTCCAAATTAAACGTATTCCAAACGAACAGGACCAACAAAGACAATTATGGGAGAAACTAACACTTGGAAAACATGAAAACAGAAATAGAACTGCTTAAGCTTAGAGCGCTGAGCAATGAAGAAAAATTGAAGAACATAGATGAGGAAATCTACAACGAATTAAAGAAACATTGAGATGGTCAACGCTTTGAAAGAGTCTTTAAACTGTGGCATACAACTTGTGAAGCTGAAGAAATAAACTCGCTACAAGGCTGGCAAAGACAAAGCAATTTGTTTATTAACTACGAAACACAGTTCATCGTAGAATAGGCATCGGATAAGCCCTTGCTGAAGGAAAACAAACCAAACACATACACAGAAATTAACCCAAGCTTATCGAAAACAAAACAGAGACGGACAAGGGGAGGCAACTCCACCGACCTTACGTCCCCAAATAACTTAGAAACAACAATCAGGAATTCAGCCGACCACAGAGAATCTGGACGGAATCTTCTTGGCATCCTACAAAGAAATCAAAGGTTCCATGGAAACGTCGAGACGAAGCAAAACTTTTGCGAACCAATCCACCCCCCATCATCTCACAATAAATGGAAGAATTTACCTTCGAGACTTGCTTACTTCGATCAGAGAGGGTGGGTCGATTCTGGATTGTCGAATGCTTTTCATAGACTTCGTTTAAATATATCTTGCTAGACGTCAATCCGTCCCTTGTCACACTCAATCAGTAAAGCTAGCTGCGTGTCTTTAGCCGCAGGTATACGTACGAAATGTATGGGTTTTTTTGTCATGTTCCTTTCTTTCTTTTACTTGTTTCATTCATTAGACTGCGGCCATGCTGGAGCAGCGCCTTAAAGTTTTTTTTATATAATATATACTAGCCTCCCTCTTTCACACGATGCTACACACAGCATATATGTTTGTATATATATATATACACCAGCTGCCTTAACTCGTACAGGTCAGTGGATCAGTGGGTATAAGCAGGTGTGTGAAATAGGCTAAAAAGCTTGGTTCATCCGTCACATGGGTCCTCTCGCAACATTTATACTGTCCACTTAGGATACACCGACCTAACCTCTGGCCAGAACCTAACGCCAATTTACCTGAACTCTTGCGGGGGCACCATGTCTGTCCCAAGTGAAAGCCCGAAAGTAAAAGTCATACGCACTAGTTGTCCTTCTGCTGACATGTCTGTCCTACTTGCAAGGCCCCTTGACCGTTCATACGTCATCACTTACCTTATACTTCCAGCCTATCCCACCATCTTTGTCATATATTATGTGTAGTAAGAGGTTTGCCTCCCAACCACATGGTTCTGGGTTCAGTCTCACTGCGTGCCACCTTGAGCAAGTGTCTTCTGCTATAGTCTCAAGCCGACCAAAGCCTTGTGAGTGGTTTTGGTGGATGGAAACTGAAAGAAGCCCATCGAATATATATGTGTGTGTGTGTCTCCTCATGTCTGTGTGTCTGTCTCCCATCACTGCTTGATAACTGGTGTTGGTGTTTATGCTCCTATAACCTAGCAGTTCAGCAAAGCAGACCAAAATAAGTGCTGGATTCAATTCATTCGACTGAAACAGAATTTTTCAAGGCCATCACTTAGGGGCCGGTGTCGGTTTTTTGACATCCCTATAATGTAGTGGTTTTGTAAAAGGAGTGATTGTCCTCCAAGTAAATGCATAAACTACGGTTTAAGCAACATATTACCTGCCTCTGGACGCCCGCTTCCGAAGACGGTACCCATACAGGTGATCCCCAGGAGTGCCTCCGGATTTAAACATCCCCTGGTTGCTTGGATGCTTCAGACTACCCCTGAAGGATCGAGGCAAACCTACTACTTACCTATATATATATATATATATACATACATACATGTGTGAGCATGTATTGTACACGCCAGTAATCTAAAAATTGTATTCCAACAGACAAGGTAACTCTCATGGAACTAGGCAACCGAAATATAATGCTTTCAAAAACTAAACCTTTTCCAGGTGTCTTTGGACAAACTTAATCTGCTTGAGACGAAGAGACTCTTAAGGAACTGAGAGAGATGAACACGAATTTGAGACTATTGATTAGCAACACTGATGAACTCACTCGCTCCACACAAGAGGAAAAGAAGAGAAAGAACAATCCCTGCAACAGCTCAATCAACATTTGTCCAAATTATGCAACACTCTTCATTCTTTACCACATAATAATTGCTTAAATGAAAATCCACCTACAGATGATACACAAGATAGAAGCCCATGCCCCTCCACTATCAATTAAAAACCGCATTATACACATATAGAATGAAAAACTTAAAGCCAGAAAGGTTTCTTTCTGGAACATGGTCAAAAACAAGCACAAGGCAGAAATTTATGAACACTGGTTAAATTCTGCCTCATAAACTCCAAATTAAACGTATTCCAAACGAACAGGACCAACAAAGACAATTATGGGAGAAACTAACACTTGGAAAACATGAAGACAGAAATAGAACTGCTTAAGCTTAGAGCGCTGAGCAATGAAGAAAAATTGAAGAACATAGATGAGGAAATCTACAACGAATTAAAGAAACATTGAGATGGTCAACGCTTGGAAAGTGTCTTTAAACTGTGGCAAACAACTTGTGAAGCTGAAGAAATAAACTCGCTACCAGGCTGGCAAAGACAAAGCAATTTGTTTATTAACTACGAAACACAGTTCATCGTAGAATAGGCATCGGATAAGCCCTTGCTGAAGGAAAACAAACCAAAAACATACACAGAAATGAACCCAAGCTTATCGAAAACAAACCAGAGAGGGTCTAGGGGATACAATTGCACCACTCTTACATCCCCAAATAACTTAGAAACAACAATCAGGAATTCAGCCGACCACAGAGAATCTGGACGGAATCTTCTTGGCATCCTACAAAGAAATCAAAGGTTCCATGGAAACGTCGAGACGAAGCAAAACTTTTGCGAACCAATCCACCCCCCATCATGTCACAATAAATGGAAGAATTTACCTTCGAGACTTGCTTACTTCGATCAGAGAGGGTGGGTCGATTCTGGATTGTCGAATGCTTTTCATAGACTTCGTTTAAATATATCTTGCTAGACGTCAATCCGTCCCTTGTCACACTCAATCAGTAAAGCTAGCTGCGTGTCTTTAGCCGCAGGTATACGTACGAAATGTATGGGTTTTTTTGTCATGTTCCTTTCTTTCTTTTACTTGTTTCATTCATTAGACTGCGGCCATGCTGGAGCAGCGCCTTAAAGTTTTTTTTATATAATATATACTAGCCTCCCTCTTTCACACGATGCTACACACAGCATATATGTTTGTATATATATATATACACCAGCTGCCTTAACTCGTACAGGTCAGTGGATCAGTGGGTATAAGCAGGTGTGTGAAATAGGCTAAAAAGCTTGGTTCATCCGTCACATGGGTCCTCTCGCAACATTTATACTGTCCACTTAGGATACACCGACCTAACCTCTGGCCAGAACCTAACGCCAATTTACCTGAACTCTTGCGGGGGCACCATGTCTGTCCCAAGTGAAAGCCCGAAAGTAAAAGTCATACGCACTAGTTGTCCTTCTGCTGACATGTCTGTCCTACTTGCAAGGCCCCTTGACCGTTCATACGTCATCACTTACCTTATACTTCCAGCCTATCCCACCATCTTTGTCATATATTATGTGTAGTAAGAGGTTTGCCTCCCAACCACATGGTTCTGGGTTCAGTCTCACTGCGTGCCACCTTGAGCAAGTGTCTTCTGCTATAGTCTCAAGCCGACCAAAGCCTTGTGAGTGGTTTTGGTCGATGGAAACTGAAAGAAGCCCATCGAATATATATGTGTGTGTGTGTCTCCTCATGTCTGTGTGTCTGTCTCCCATCACTGCTTGATAACTGGTGTTGGTGTTTATGCTCCCATAATCTAGCAGTTCAGCAAAGCAGACCAAAATATGTGCTGGATTCAATTCATTCGACTGAAACAGAATTTTTCAAGGCCATCACTTAGGGGCCGGTGTCGGTTTTTTGACATCCCTATAATGTAGTGGTTTTGTAAAAGGAGTGATTATCCTCCAAGTAAATGCATAAACTACGGTTTAAGCAACATATTACCTGCCTCTGGACGCCCGCTTCCGAAGACGGTACCCATACAGGTTATCCCCAGGAGTGCCTCCGGATTTAAACATCCCCTGGTTGCTTGGATGCTTCAGACTACCCCTGAAGGATCGAGGCAAACCTACCACTTACCTATATATATATATATACATACATACATGTGTGAGCATGTATTGTACACGCCAGTAATCTAAAAATGTATTCCAACAGACAAGGTAACTCTCATGGAACTAGGCAACCGAAATATAATGCTTTCAAAAACTAAACCTTTTCCAGGTGTCTTTGGACAAACTTAATCTTCTTGATACGAATAGACTCTTAAGGAACTGAGAGAGATGAACACGAATTTGAGACTTTTGATTAGCAACACTGATGAACTCACTCGCTCCACACAAGAGGAAGAGAAAGAACAATCCCTGCAACAGCTCAATCAACATTTGTCCGAATTATGCACCACTCTTCATTCTTTACCACATAATAATTGCTTAAATGAAAATCCACCTACAGATGATACACAAGATAGAAGCCCATCCCCCTCCACTATCAATTAAAAACCGCATTATACACATATAGAATGAAAAACTTAAAGCCAGAAAGGTTACTTTCTGGAACATGATCAAAAACAAGCACAAGGCAGAAATTTATGAACACTGGTTAAATTCTGCCTCATAAACTCCAAATTAAACGTATTCCAAACGAACAGGACCAACAAAGACAATTATGGGAGAAACTAACACTTGGAAAACATGAAGACAGAAATAGAACTGCTTAAGCTTAGAGCGCTGAGCAATGAAGAAAAATTGAAGAACATAGATGAGGAAATCTACAACGAATTAAAGAAACATTGAGATGGTCAACGCTTGGAAAGTGTCTTTAAACTGTGGCAAACAACTTGTGAAGCTGAAGAAATAAACTCGCTACAAGGCTGGCAAAGACAAAGCAATTTGTTTATTAACTACGAAACACAGTTCATCGTAGAATAGGCATCGGATAAGCCCTTGCTGAAGGAAAACAAACCAAAAACATACACAGAAATGAACCCAAGCTTATCGAAAACAAACCAGAGAGGGTCTAGGGGATACAATTGCACCACTCTTACATCCCCAAATAACTTAGAAACAACAATCAGGAATTCAGCCGACCACAGAGAATCTGGACGGAATCTTCTTGGCATCCTACAAAGAAATCAAAGGTTCCATGGAAACGTCGAGACGAAGCAAAACTTTTGCGAACCAATCCACCCCCCATCATCTCACAATAAATGGAAGAATTTACCTTCGAGACTTGGTTACTTCGATCAGAGAGGGTGGGTCGATTCTGGATTGTCGAATGCTTTTCATAGACTTCGTTTAAATATATCTTGCTAGACGTCAATCCGTCCCTTGTCACATTCAATCAGTAAAGCTAGCTGCGTGTCTTTAGCCGCAGGTATACGTACGAAATGTATGGGGTTTTTTGTCATGTTCCTTTCTTTCTTTTACTTGTTTCATTCATTAGACTGCGGCCATGCTGGAGCAGCGCCTTAAAGTTTTTTTTATATAATATATACTAGCCTCCCTCTTTCACACGATGCTACACACAGCATATATGTTTGTATATATATATATACACCAGCTGCCTTAACTCGTACAGGTCAGTGGATCAGTGGGTATAAGCAGGTGTGTGAAATAGGCTAAAAAGCTTGGTTCGTCCGTCACATGGGTCCTCTCGCAACATTTATACTGTCCACTTAGGATACACCGACCTAACCTCTGGCCAGAACCTAACGCCAATTTACCTGAACTCTTGCGGGGGCACCATGTCTGTCCCAAGTGAAAGCCCGAAAGTAAAAGTCATACGCACTAGTTGTCCTTCTGCTGACATGTCTGTCCTACTTGCAAGGCCCCTTGACCGTTCATACGTCATCACTTAGCTTATACTTCCAGCCTATCCCACCATCTTTGTCATATATTATGTGTAGTAAGAGGCTTGCTTCCCAACCACATGGTTCTGGGTTCAGTCTCACTGCGTGCCACCTTGAGCAAGTGTCTTCTGCTATAGTCTCAAGCCGACCCAAGCCTTGTGAGTGGTTTTGGTGGATGGAAACTGAAAGAAGCCCATCGAATATATATGTGTGTGTGTGTCTCCTCATGTCTGTGTGTCTGTCTCCCATCACTGCTTGATAACTGGTGTTGGTGTTTATGCTCCTATAACCTAGCAGTTCAGCAAAGCAGACCAAAATAAGTGCTGGATTCAATTCATTCGACTGAAACAGAATTTTTCAAGGCCATCACTTAGGGGCCGGTGTCGGTTTGTTGACATCCCTATAATGTAGTGGTTTTGTAAAAGGAGATTTATAAAAAAAAGAAAGAAACACCTCCTGTGTTCATAATGTCAACACACTCACACAAACATGTATATAGGCATACACAGACAAACATATATGTGCATGTACGTACTCATATGTATACACATATCCACACTCCAAACACTATTATGACAACTTACTGATTGTCCTCCAAGTAAATGCATAAACTACGGCTTAAGCAACATATTACCTGCCTCTGGACGCCCTCTTCCCAAGACGGTACCCATACAGGTGATCCCCAGGAGTGCCTCCGGATTTAAACATCCCCTGGTTGCTTGGATGCTTCAGACTACCCCTGAAGGATCGAGGCAAACCTACCACTTACCTATATATATATATACATACATACATGTGTGAGCATGTATTGTACACGCCAGTAATCTAAAAATGTATTCCAACAGACAAGGTAACTCTCATGGAACTAGGCAACCGAAATATAATGCTTTCAAAAACTAAACCTTTTCCAGGTGTCTTTGGACAAACTTAATCTTCTTGATACGAAGAGACTCTTAAGGAACTGAGAGAGATGAACACGAATTTGAGACTTTTGATTAGCAACACTGATGAACTCACTCGCTCCACACAAGAGGAAGAGAAAGAACAATCCCTGCAACAGCTCAATCAACATTTGTCCGAATTATGCAACACTCTTCATTCTTTACCACATAATAATTGCTTAAATGAAAATCCACCTACAGATGATACACAAGATAGAAGCCCATGCCCCTCCACTATCAATTAAAAACCGCATTATACACATATAGAATGAACAACTTAAAGCCAGAAAGGTTACTTTCTCACAAGGCAGAAATTTATGAACACTGGTTAAATTCTGCCTCATAAACTCCAAATTAAACGTATTCCAAACGAACAGGACCAACAAAGACAATTATGGGAGAAACTAACACTTGGAAAACATGAAGACAGAAATAGAACTGCTTAAGCTTAGAGCGCTGAGCAATGAAGAAAAATTGAAGAACATAGATGAGGAAATCTACAACGAATTAAAGAAACATTGAGATGGTCAACGCTTGGAAAGTGTCTTTAAACTGTGGCAAACAACTTGTGAAGCTGAAGAAATAAACTCGCTACCAGGCTGACAAAGACAAAGCAATTTGTTTATTAACTACGAAACACAGTTCATCGTAGAATAGGCATCGGATAAGCCCTTGCTGAAGGAAAACAAACCAAAAACATACACAGAAATGAACCCAAGCTTATCGAAAACAAACCAGAGAGGGTCTAGGGGATACAATTGCACCACTCTTACATCCCCAAATAACTTAGAAACAACAATCAGGAATTCAGCCGACCACAGAGAATCTGGACGGAATCTTCTTGGCATCCTACAAAGAAATCAAAGGTTCCATGGAAACGTCGAGACGAAGCAAAACTTTTGCGAACCAATCCACCCCCCATCATCTCACAATAAATGGAAGAATTTACCTTCGAGACTTGCTTACTTCGATCAGACAGGGTGGGTCGATTCTGGATTGTCGAATGCTTTTCATAGACTTCGTTTAAATATATCTTGCTAGACGTCAATCCGTCCCTTGTCACACTCAATCAGTAAAGCTAGCTGCGTGTCTTTAGCCGCAGATATACGTACGAAATGTATAGGTTTTTTTGTCATGTTCCTTTCTTTCTTTTACTTGTTTCATTCATTAGACTGCGGCCATGCTGGAGCAGCGCCTTAAAGTTTTTTTTATATAATATATACTAGCCTCCCTCTTTCACACGATGCTACACACAGCATATATGTTTGTATATATATATATATACACCAGCTGCCTTAACTCGTACAGGTCAGTGGATCAGTGGGTATAAGCAGGTGTGTGAAATAGGCTAAAAAGCTTGGTTCATCCGTCACATGGGTCCTCTCGCAACATTTATACTGTCCACTTAGGATACACCGACCTAACCTCTGGCCAGAACCTAACGCCAATTTACCTGAACTCTTGCGGGGGCACCATGTCTGTCCCAAGTGAAAGCCCGAAAGTAAAAGTCATACGCACTAGTTGTCCTTCTGCTGACATGTCTGTCCTACTTGCAAGGCCCCTTGACCGTTCATACGTCATCACTTACCTTATACTTCCAGCCTATCCCACCATCTTTGTCATATATTATGTGTAGTAAGAGGTTTGCTTCCCAACCACATGGTTCTGGGTTCAGTCTCACTGCGTGCCACCTTGAGCAAGTGTCTTCTGCTATAGTCTCAAGCCGACCAAAGCCTTGTGAGTGGTTTTGGTGGAAGGAAACTGAAAGAAGCCCATCGAATATATATGTGTGTGTGTGTCTCCTCATGTCTGTGTGTCTGTCTCCCATCACTGCTTGATAACTGGTGTTGGTGTTTATGCTCCTATAACCTAGCAGTTCAGCAAAGCAGACCAAAATAAGTGCTGGATTCAATTCATTCGACTGAAACAGAATTTTTCAAGGCCATCACTTAGGGGCCGGTGTCGGTTTTTTGACATCCCTATAATGTAGTGGTTTTGTAAAAGGAGTGATTGTCCTCCAAGTAAATGCATAAACTACGGTTTAAGCAACATATTACCTGCCTCTGGACGCCCGCTTCCGAAGACGGTACCCATACAGGTGATCCCCAGGAGTGCCTCCGGATTTAAACATCCCCTGGTTGCTTGGATGCTTCAGACTACCCCTGAAGGATCGAGGCAAACCTACTACTTACCTATATATATATATATATACATACATACATGTGTGAGCATGTATTGTACACGCCAGTAATCTAAAAATGTATTCCAACAGACAAGGTAACTCTCATGGAACTAGGCAACCGAAATATAATGCTTTCAAAAACTAAACCTTTTCCAGGTGTCTTTGGACAAACTTAATCTGCTTGAGACGAAGAGACTCTTAAGGAACTGAGAGAGATGAACACGAATTTGAGACTTTTGATTAGCAACACTGATGAACTCACTCGCTCCACACAAGAGGAAAAGAAGAGAAAGAACAATCCCTGCAACAGCTCAATCAACATTTGTCCAAATTA
This sequence comes from Octopus bimaculoides, assembly GCF_046866305.1. Lineage (NCBI taxonomy): Eukaryota > Metazoa > Mollusca > Cephalopoda > Octopoda > Octopodidae > Octopus > Octopus bimaculoides. The sequence continues at coordinate 160,680 of NW_028315323.1, read as the reverse complement.
TGCAACACTCTTCATTCTTTACCACATAATAATTGCTTAAATGAAAATCCACCTACAGATGATACACAAGATAGAAGCCCATGCCCCTCCACTATCAATTAAAAACCGCATTATACACATATAGAATGAAAAACTTAAAGCCAGAAAGGTTTCTTTCTGGAACATGGTCAAAAACAAGCACAAGGCAGAAATTTATGAACACTGGTTAAATTCTGCCTCATAAACTCCAAATTAAACGTATTCCAAACGAACAGGACCAACAAAGACAATTATGGGAGAAACTAACACTTGGAAAACATGAAGACAGAAATAGAACTGCTTAAGCTTAGAGCGCTGAGCAATGAAGAAAAATTGAAGAACATAGATGAGGAAATCTACAACGAATTAAAGAAACATTGAGATGGTCAACGCTTGGAAAGTGTCTTTAAACTGTGGCAAACAACTTGTGAAGCTGAAGAAATAAACTCGCTACCAGGCTGGCAAAGACAAAGCAATTTGTTTATTAACTACGAAACACAGTTCATCGTAGAATAGGCATCGGATAAGCCCTTGCTGAAGGAAAACAAACCAAAAACATACACAGAAATGAACCCAAGCTTATCGAAAACAAACCAGAGAGGGTCTAGGGGATACAATTGCACCACTCTTACATCCCCAAATAACTTAGAAACAACAATCAGGAATTCAGCCGACCACAGAGAATCTGGACGGAATCTTCTTGGCATCCTACAAAGAAATCAAAGGTTCCATGGAAACGTCGAGACGAAGCAAAACTTTTGCGAACCAATCCACCCCCCATCATCTCACAATAAATGGAAGAATTTACCTTCGAGACTTGCTTACTTCGATCAGAGAGGGTGGGTCGATTCTGGATTGTCGAATGCTTTTCATAGACTTCGTTTAAATATATCTTGCTAGACGTCAATCCGTCCCTTGTCACACTCAATCAGTAAAGCTAGCTGCGTGTCTTTAGCCGCAGGTATACGTACGAAATGTATGGGTTTTTTTGTCATGTTCCTTTCTTTCTTTTACTTGTTTCATTCATTAGACTGCGGCCATGCTGGAGCAGCGCCTTAAAGTTTTTTTTATATAATATATACTAGCCTCCCTCTTTCACACGATGCTACACACAGCATATATGTTTGTATATATATATATATACACCAGCTGCCTTAACTCGTACAGGTCAGTGGATCAGTGGGTATAAGCAGGTGTGTGAAATAGGCTAAAAAGCTTGGTTCGTCCGTCACATGGGTCCTCTCGCAACATTTATACTGTCCACTTAGGATACACCGACCTAACCTCTGGCCAGAACCTAACGCCAATTTACCTGAACTCTTGCGGGGGCACCATGTCTGTCCCAAGTGAAAGCCCGAAAGTAAAAGTCATACGCACTAGTTGTCCTTCTGCTGACATGTCTGTCCTACTTGCAAGGCCCCTTGACCGTTCATACGTCATCACTTACCTTATACTTCCAGCCTATCCCACCATCTTTGTCATATATTATGTGTAGTAAGAGGTTTGCCTCCCAACCACATGGTTCTGGGTTCAGTCTCACTGCGTGCCACCTTGAGCAAGTGTCTTCTGCTATAGTCTCAAGCCGACCAAAGCCTTGTGAGTGGTTTTGGTGGATGGAAACTGAAAGAAGCCCATCGAATATATATGTGTGTGTGTGTCTCCTCATGTCTGTGTGTCTGTCTCCCATCACTGCTTGATAACTGGTGTTGGTGTTTATGCTCCCATAATCTAGCAGTTCAGCAAAGCAGACCAAAATATGTGCTGGATTCAATTCATTCGACTGAAACAGAATTTTTCAAGGCCATCACTTAGGGGCCGGTGTCGGTTTTTTGACATCCCTATAATGTAGTGGTTTTGTAAAAGGAGTGATTATCCTCCAAGTAAATGCATAAACTACGGTTTAAGCAACATATTACCTGCCTCTGGACGCCCGCTTCCGAAGACGGTACCCATACAGGTTATCCCCAGGAGTGCCTCCGGATTTAAACATCCCCTGGTTGCTTGGATGCTTCAGACTACCCCTGAAGGATCGAGGCAAACCTACCACTTACCTATATATATATATATACATACATACATGTGTGAGCATGTATTGTACACGCCAGTAATCTAAAAATGTATTCCAACAGACAAGGTAACTCTCATGGAACTAGGCAACCGAAATATAATGCTTTCAAAAACTAAACCTTTTCCAGGTGTCTTTGGACAAACTTAATCTTCTTGATACGAAGAGACTCTTAAGGAACTGAGAGAGATGAACACGAATTTGAGACTTTTGATTAGCAACACTGATGAACTCACTCGCTCCACACAAGAGGAAGAGAAAGAACAATCCCTGCAACAGCTCAATCAACATTTGTCCGAATTATGCACCACTCTTCATTCTTTACCACATAATAATTGCTTAAATGAAAATCCACCTACAGATGATACACAAGATAGAAGCCCATGCCCCTCCACTATCAATTAAAAACCGCATTATACACATATAGAATGAACAACTTAAAGCCAGAAAGGTTACTTTCTCACAAGGCAGAAATTTATGAACACTGGTTAAATTCTGCCTCATAAACTCCAAATTAAACGTATTCCAAACGAACAGGACCAACAAAGACAATTATGGGAGAAACTAACACTTGGAAAACATGAAGACAGAAATAGAACTGCTTAAGCTTAGAGCGCTGAGCAATGAAGAAAAATTGAAGAACATAGATGAGGAAATCTACAACGAATTAAAGAAACATTGAGATGGTCAACGCTTGGAAAGTGTCTTTAAACTGTGGCAAACAACTTGTGAAGCTGAAGAAATAAACTCGCTACAAGGCTGGCAAAGACAAAGCAATTTGTTTATTAACTACGAAACACAGTTCATCGTAGAATAGGCATCGGATAAGCCCTTGCTGAAGGAAAACAAACCAAAAACATACACAGAAATGAACCCAAGCTTATCGAAAACAAACCAGAGAGGGTCTAGGGGATACAATTGCACCACTCTTACATCCCCAAATAACTTAGAAACAACAATCAGGAATTCAGCCGACCACAGAGAATCTGGACGGAATCTTCTTGGCATCCTACAAAGAAATCAAAGGTTCCATGGAAACGTCGAGACGAAGCAAAACTTTTGCGAACCAATCCACCCCCCATCATCTCACAATAAATGGAAGAATTTACCTTCGAGACTTGCTTACTTCGATCAGAGAGGGTGGGTCGATTCTGGATTGTCGAATGCTTTTCATAGACTTCGTTTAAATATATCTTGCTAGACGTCAATCCGTCCCTTGTCACACTCAATCAGTAAAGCTAGCTGCGTGTCTTTAGCCGCAGGTATACGTACGAAATGTATGGGTTTTTTTGTCATGTTCCTTTCTTTCTTTTACTTGTTTCATTCATTAGACTGCGGCCATGCTGGAGCAGCGCCTTAAAGTTTTTTTTATATAATATATACTAGCCTCCCTCTTTCACACGATGCTACACACAGCATATATGTTTGTATATATATATATACACCAGCTGCCTTAACTCGTACAGGTCAGTGGATCAGTGGGTATAAGCAGGTGTGTGAAATAGGCTAAAAAGCTTGGTTCGTCCGTCACATGGGTCCTCTCGCAACATTTATACTGTCCACTTAGGATACACCGACCTAACCTCTGGCCAGAACCTAACGCCAATTTACCTGAACTCTTGCGGGGGCACCATGTCTGTCCCAAGTGAAAGCCCGAAAGTAAAAGTCATACGCACTAGTTGTCCTTCTGCTGACATGTCTGTCCTACTTGCAAGGCCCCTTGACCGTTCATACGTCATCACTTAGCTTATACTTCCAGCCTATCCCACCATCTTTGTCATATATTATGTGTAGTAAGAGGCTTGCTTCCCAACCACATGGTTCTGGGTTCAGTCTCACTGCATGCCACCTTGAGCAAGTGTCTTCTGCTATAGTCTCAAGCCGACCCAAGCCTTGTGAGTGGTTTTGGTGGATGGAAACTGAAAGAAGCCCATCGAATATATATGTGCGTGTGTGTCTCCTCATGTCTGTGTGTCTGTCTCCCATCACTGCTTGATAACTGGTGTTGGTGTTTATGCTCCTATAACCTAGCAGTTCAGCAAAGCAGACCAAAATAAGCGCTGGATTCAATTCATTCGACTGAAAGAGAATTTTTCAAGGCCATCACTTAGGGGCCGGTGTCGGTTTTTTGACATCCCTATAATGTAGTGGTTTTGTAAAAGGAGATTTATAAAAAAAAGAAAGAAACACCTCCTGTGTTCATAATGTCAACACACTCACACAAACATGTATATGGGCATACACAGACAAACATATATGTGCATGTACGTACTCATATGTATACACATATCCACACTCCAAACACTATTATGACAACTTACTGATTGTCCTCCAAGTAAATGCATAAACTACGGTTTAAGCAACATATTACCTGCCTCTGGACGCCCTCTTCCCAAGACGGTACCCATACAGGTGATCCCCAGGAGTGCCTCCGGATTTAAACATCCCCTGGTTGCTTGGATGCTTCAGACTACCCCTGAAGGATCGAGGCAAACCTACCACTTACCTATATATATATATATACATACATACATGTGTGAGCATGTATTGTACACGCCAGTAATCTAAAAATGTATTCCAACAGACAAGGTAACTCTCATGGAACTAGGCAACCGAAATATAATGCTTTCAAAAACTAAACCTTTTCCAGGTGTCTTTGGACAAACTTAATCTTCTTGATACGAAGAGACTCTTAAGGAACTGAGAGAGATGAACACGAATTTGAGACTTTTGATTAGCAACACTGATGAACTCACTCGCTCCACACAAGAGGAAGAGAAAGAACAATCCCTGCAACAGCTCAATCAACATTTGTCCGAATTATGCACCACTCTTCATTCTTTACCACATAATAATTGCTTAAATGAAAATCCACCTACAGATGATACACAAGATAGAAGCCCATGCCCCTCCACTATCAATTAAAAACCGCATTATACACATATAGAATGAACAACTTAAAGCCAGAAAGGTTACTTTCTCACAAGGCAGAAATTTATGAACACTGGTTAAATTCTGCCTCATAAACTCCAAATTAAACGTATTCCAAACGAACAGGACCAACAAAGACAATTATGGGAGAAACTAACACTTGGAAAACATGAAGACAGAAATAGAACTGCTTAAGCTTAGAGCGCTGAGCAATGAAGAAAAATTGAAGAACATAGATGAGGAAATCTACAACGAATTAAAGAAACATTGAGATGGTCAACGCTTGGAAAGTGTCTTTAAACTGTGGCAAACAACTTGTGAAGCTGAAGAAATAAACTCGCTACCAGGCTGGCAAAGACAAAGCAATTTGTTTATTAACTACGAAACACAGTTCATCGTAGAATAGGCATCGGATAAGCCCTTGCTGAAGGAAAACAAACCAAAAACATACACAGAAATGAACCCAAGCTTATCGAAAACAAACCAGAGAGGTTCTAGGGGATACAATTGCACCACTCTTACATCCCCAAATAACTTAGAAACAACAATCAGGAATTCAGCCGACCACAGAGAATCTGGACGGAATCTTCTTGGCATCCTACAAAGAAATCAAAGGTTCCATGGAAACGTCGAGACGAAGCAAAACTTTTGCGAACCAATCCACCCCCCATCATCTCACAATAAATGGAAGAATTTACCTTCGAGACTTGCTTACTTCGATCAGACAGGGTGGGTCGATTCTGGATTGTCGAATGCTTTTCATAGACTTCGTTTAAATATATCTTGCTAGACGTCAATCCGTCCCTTGTCACACTCAATCAGTAAAGCTAGCTGCGTGTCTTTAGCCGCAGATATACGTACGAAATGTATAGGTTTTTTTGTCATGTTCCTTTCTTTCTTTTACTTGTTTCATTCATTAGACTGCGGCCATGCTGGAGCAGCGCCTTAAAGTTTTTTTTATATAATATATACTAGCCTCCCTCTTTCACACGATGCTACACACAGCATATATGTTTGTATATATATATATACACCAGCTGCCTTAACTCGTACAGGTCAGTGGATCAGTGGGTATAAGCAGGTGTGTGAAATAGGCTAAAAAGCTTGGTTCATCCGTCACATGGGTCCTCTCGCAACATTTATACTGTCCACTTAGGATACACCGACCTAACCTCTGGCCAGAACCTAACGCCAATTTACCTGAACTCTTGCGGGGGCACCATGTCTGTCCCAAGTGAAAGCCCGAAAGTAAAAGTCATACGCACTAGTTGTCCTTCTGCTGACATGTCTGTCCTACTTGCAAGGCCCCTTGACCGTTCATACGTCATCACTTACCTTATACTTCCAGCCTATCCCACCATCTTTGTCATATATTATGTGTAGTAAGAGGTTTGCTTCCCAACCACATGGTTCTGGGTTCAGTCTCACTGCGTGCCACCTTGAGCAAGTGTCTTCTGCTATAGTCTCAAGCCGACCAAAGCCTTGTGAGTGGTTTTGGTGGATGGAAACTGAAAGAAGCCCATCGAATATATATGTGTGTGTGTGTCTCCTCATGTCTGTGTGTCTGTCTCCCATCACTGCTTGATAACTGGTGTTGGTGTTTATGCTCCTATAACCTAGCAGTTCAGCAAAGCAGACCAAAATAAGTGCTGGATTCAATTCATTCGACTGAAACAGAATTTTTCAAGGCCATCACTTAGGGGCCGGTGTCGGTTTTTTGACATCCCTATAATGTAGTGGTTTTGTAAAAGGAGTGATTGTCCTCCAAGTAAATGCATAAACTACGGTTTAAGCAACATATTACCTGCCTCTGGACGCCCGCTTCCGAAGACGGTACCCATACAGGTGATCCCCAGGAGTGCCTCCGGATTTAAACATCCCCTGGTTGCTTGGATGCTTCAGACTACCCCTGAAGGATCGAGGCAAACCTACTACTTACCTATATATATATATATATACATACATACATGTGTGAGCATGTATTGTACACGCCAGTAATCTAAAAATTGTATTCCAACAGACAAGGTAACTCTCATGGAACTAGGCAACCGAAATATAATGCTTTCAAAAACTAAACCTTTTCCAGGTGTCTTTGGACAAACTTAATCTGCTTGAGACGAAGAGACTCTTAAGGAACTGAGAGAGATGAACACGAATTTGAGACTTTTGATTAGCAACACTGATGAACTCACTCGCTCCACACAAGAGGAAAAGAAGAGAAAGAACAATCCCTGCAACAGCTCAATCAACATTTGTCCAAATTATGCAACACTCTTCATTCTTTACCACATAATAATTGCTTAAATGAAAATCCACCTACAGATGATACACAAGATAGAAGCCCATGCCCCTCCACTATCAATTAAAAACCGCATTATACACATATAGAATGAAAAACTTAAAGCCAGAAAGGTTTCTTTCTGGAACATGGTCAAAAACAAGCACAAGGCAGAAATTTATGAACACTGGTTAAATTCTGCCTCATAAACTCCAAATTAAACGTATTCCAAACGAACAGGACCAACAAAGACAATTATGGGAGAAACTAACACTTGGAAAACATGAAGACAGAAATAGAACTGCTTAAGCTTAGAGCGCTGAGCAATGAAGAAAAATTGAAGAACATAGATGAGGAAATCTACAACGAATTAAAGAAACATTGAGATGGTCAACGCTTGGAAAGTGTCTTTAAACTGTGGCAAACAACTTGTGAAGCTGAAGAAATAAACTCGCTACCAGGCTGGCAAAGACAAAGCAATTTGTTTATTAACTACGAAACACAGTTCATCGTAGAATAGGCATCGGATAAGCCCTTGCTGAAGGAAAACAAACCAAAAACATACACAGAAATGAACCCAAGCTTATCGAAAACAAACCAGAGAGGGTCTAGGGGATACAATTGCACCACTCTTACATCCCCAAATAACTTAGAAACAACAATCAGGAATTCAGCCGACCACAGAGAATCTGGACGGAATCTTCTTGGCATCCTACAAAGAAATCAAAGGTTCCATGGAAACGTCGAGACGAAGCAAAACTTTTGCGAACCAATCCACCCCCCATCATGTCACAATAAATGGAAGAATTTACCTTCGAGACTTGCTTACTTCGATCAGAGAGGGTGGGTCGATTCTGGATTGTCGAATGCTTTTCATAGACTTCGTTTAAATATATCTTGCTAGACGTCAATCCGTCCCTTGTCACACTCAATCAGTAAAGCTAGCTGCGTGTCTTTAGCCGCAGGTATACGTACGAAATGTATGGGTTTTTTTGTCATGTTCCTTTCTTTCTTTTACTTGTTTCATTCATTAGACTGCGGCCATGCTGGAGCAGCGCCTTAAAGTTTTTTTTATATAATATATACTAGCCTCCCTCTTTCACACGATGCTACACACAGCATATATGTTTGTATATATATATATACACCAGCTGCCTTAACTCGTACAGGTCAGTGGATCAGTGGGTATAAGCAGGTGTGTGAAATAGGCTAAAAAGCTTGGTTCATCCGTCACATGGGTCCTCTCGCAACATTTATACTGTCCACTTAGGATACACCGACCTAACCTCTGGCCAGAACCTAACGCCAATTTACCTGAACTCTTGCGGGGGCACCATGTCTGTCCCAAGTGAAAGCCCGAAAGTAAAAGTCATACGCACTAGTTGTCCTTCTGCTGACATGTCTGTCCTACTTGCAAGGCCCCTTGACCGTTCATACGTCATCACTTACCTTATACTTCCAGCCTATCCCACCATCTTTGTCATATATTATGTGTAGTAAGAGGTTTGCCTCCCAACCACATGGTTCTGGGTTCAGTCTCACTGCGTGCCACCTTGAGCAAGTGTCTTCTGCTATAGTCTCAAGCCGACCAAAGCCTTGTGAGTGGTTTTGGTGGATGGAAACTGAAAGAAGCCCATCGAATATATATGTGTGTGTGTGTCTCCTCATGTCTGTGTGTCTGTCTCCCATCACTGCTTGATAACTGGTGTTGGTGTTTATGCTCCTATAACCTAGCAGTTCAGCAAAGCAGACCAAAATAAGTGCTGGATTCAATTCATTCGACTGAAACAGAATTTTTCAAGGCCATCACTTAGGGGCCGGTGTCGGTTTTTTGACATCCCTATAATGTAGTGGTTTTGTAAAAGGAGTGATTGTCCTCCAAGTAAATGCATAAACTACGGTTTAAGCAACATATTACCTGCCTCTGGACGCCCGCTTCCGAAGACGGTACCCATACAGGTGATCCCCAGGAGTGCCTCCGGATTTAAACATCCCCTGGTTGCTTGGATGCTTCAGACTACCCCTGAAGGATCGAGGCAAACCTACTACTTACCTATATATATATATATATATACATACATACATGTGTGAGCATGTATTGTACACGCCAGTAATCTAAAAATTGTATTCCAACAGACAAGGTAACTCTCATGGAACTAGGCAACCGAAATATAATGCTTTCAAAAACTAAACCTTTTCCAGGTGTCTTTGGACAAACTTAATCTGCTTGAGACGAAGAGACTCTTAAGGAACTGAGAGAGATGAACACGAATTTGAGACTATTGATTAGCAACACTGATGAACTCACTCGCTCCACACAAGAGGAAAAGAAGAGAAAGAACAATCCCTGCAACAGCTCAATCAACATTTGTCCAAATTATGCAACACTCTTCATTCTTTACCACATAATAATTGCTTAAATGAAAATCCACCTACAGATGATACACAAGATAGAAGCCCATGCCCCTCCACTATCAATTAAAAACCGCATTATACACATATAGAATGAAAAACTTAAAGCCAGAAAGGTTTCTTTCTGGAACATGGTCAAAAACAAGCACAAGGCAGAAATTTATGAACACTGGTTAAATTCTGCCTCATAAACTCCAAATTAAACGTATTCCAAACGAACAGGACCAACAAAGACAATTATGGGAGAAACTAACACTTGGAAAACATGAAGACAGAAATAGAACTGCTTAAGCTTAGAGCGCTGAGCAATGAAGAAAAATTGAAGAACATAGATGAGGAAATCTACAACGAATTAAAGAAACATTGAGATGGTCAACGCTTGGAAAGTGTCTTTAAACTGTGGCAAACAACTTGTGAAGCTGAAGAAATAAACTCGCTACCAGGCTGGCAAAGACAAAGCAATTTGTTTATTAACTACGAAACACAGTTCATCGTAGAATAGGCATCGGATAAGCCCTTGCTGAAGGAAAACAAACCAAAAACATACACAGAAATGAACCCAAGCTTATCGAAAACAAACCAGAGAGGGTCTAGGGGATACAATTGCACCACTCTTACATCCCCAAATAACTTAGAAACAACAATCAGGAATTCAGCCGACCACAGAGAATCTGGACGGAATCTTCTTGGCATCCTACAAAGAAATCAAAGGTTCCATGGAAACGTCGAGACGAAGCAAAACTTTTGCGAACCAATCCACCCCCCATCATGTCACAATAAATGGAAGAATTTACCTTCGAGACTTGCTTACTTCGATCAGAGAGGGTGGGTCGATTCTGGATTGTCGAATGCTTTTCATAGACTTCGTTTAAATATATCTTGCTAGACGTCAATCCGTCCCTTGTCACACTCAATCAGTAAAGCTAGCTGCGTGTCTTTAGCCGCAGGTATACGTACGAAATGTATGGGTTTTTTTGTCATGTTCCTTTCTTTCTTTTACTTGTTTCATTCATTAGACTGCGGCCATGCTGGAGCAGCGCCTTAAAGTTTTTTTTATATAATATATACTAGCCTCCCTCTTTCACACGATGCTACACACAGCATATATGTTTGTATATATATATATACACCAGCTGCCTTAACTCGTACAGGTCAGTGGATCAGTGGGTATAAGCAGGTGTGTGAAATAGGCTAAAAAGCTTGGTTCATCCGTCACATGGGTCCTCTCGCAACATTTATACTGTCCACTTAGGATACACCGACCTAACCTCTGGCCAGAACCTAACGCCAATTTACCTGAACTCTTGCGGGGGCACCATGTCTGTCCCAAGTGAAAGCCCGAAAGTAAAAGTCATACGCACTAGTTGTCCTTCTGCTGACATGTCTGTCCTACTTGCAAGGCCCCTTGACCGTTCATACGTCATCACTTACCTTATACTTCCAGCCTATCCCACCATCTTTGTCATATATTATGTGTAGTAAGAGGTTTGCCTCCCAACCACATGGTTCTGGGTTCAGTCTCACTGCGTGCCACCTTGAGCAAGTGTCTTCTGCTATAGTCTCAAGCCGACCAAAGCCTTGTGAGTGGTTTTGGTCGATGGAAACTGAAAGAAGCCCATCGAATATATATGTGTGTGTGTGTCTCCTCATGTCTGTGTGTCTGTCTCCCATCACTGCTTGATAACTGGTGTTGGTGTTTATGCTCCCATAATCTAGCAGTTCAGCAAAGCAGACCAAAATATGTGCTGGATTCAATTCATTCGACTGAAACAGAATTTTTCAAGGCCATCACTTAGGGGCCGGTGTCGGTTTTTTGACATCCCTATAATGTAGTGGTTTTGTAAAAGGAGTGATTATCCTCCAAGTAAATGCATAAACTACGGTTTAAGCAACATATTACCTGCCTCTGGACGCCCGCTTCCGAAGACGGTACCCATACAGGTTATCCCCAGGAGTGCCTCCGGATTTAAACATCCCCTGGTTGCTTGGATGCTTCAGACTACCCCTGAAGGATCGAGGCAAACCTACCACTTACCTATATATATATATATACATACATACATGTGTGAGCATGTATTGTACACGCCAGTAATCTAAAAATGTATTCCAACAGACAAGGTAACTCTCATGGAACTAGGCAACCGAAATATAATGCTTTCAAAAACTAAACCTTTTCCAGGTGTCTTTGGACAAACTTAATCTTCTTGATACGAATAGACTCTTAAGGAACTGAGAGAGATGAACACGAATTTGAGACTTTTGATTAGCAACACTGATGAACTCACTCGCTCCACACAAGAGGAAGAGAAAGAACAATCCCTGCAACAGCTCAATCAACATTTGTCCGAATTATGCACCACTCTTCATTCTTTACCACATAATAATTGCTTAAATGAAAATCCACCTACAGATGATACACAAGATAGAAGCCCATCCCCCTCCACTATCAATTAAAAACCGCATTATACACATATAGAATGAAAAACTTAAAGCCAGAAAGGTTACTTTCTGGAACATGATCAAAAACAAGCACAAGGCAGAAATTTATGAACACTGGTTAAATTCTGCCTCATAAACTCCAAATTAAACGTATTCCAAACGAACAGGACCAACAAAGACAATTATGGGAGAAACTAACACTTGGAAAACATGAAGACAGAAATAGAACTGCTTAAGCTTAGAGCGCTGAGCAATGAAGAAAAATTGAAGAACATAGATGAGGAAATCTACAACGAATTAAAGAAACATTGAGATGGTCAACGCTTGGAAAGTGTCTTTAAACTGTGGCAAACAACTTGTGAAGCTGAAGAAATAAACTCGCTACAAGGCTGGCAAAGACAAAGCAATTTGTTTATTAACTACGAAACACAGTTCATCGTAGAATAGGCATCGGATAAGCCCTTGCTGAAGGAAAACAAACCAAAAACATACACAGAAATGAACCCAAGCTTATCGAAAACAAACCAGAGAGGGTCTAGGGGATACAATTGCACCACTCTTACATCCCCAAATAACTTAGAAACAACAATCAGGAATTCAGCCGACCACAGAGAATCTGGACGGAATCTTCTTGGCATCCTACAAAGAAATCAAAGGTTCCATGGAAACGTCGAGACGAAGCAAAACTTTTGCGAACCAATCCACCCCCCATCATCTCACAATAAATGGAAGAATTTACCTTCGAGACTTGGTTACTTCGATCAGAGAGGGTGGGTCGATTCTGGATTGTCGAATGCTTTTCATAGACTTCGTTTAAATATATCTTGCTAGACGTCAATCCGTCCCTTGTCACATTCAATCAGTAAAGCTAGCTGCGTGTCTTTAGCCGCAGGTATACGTACGAAATGTATGGGGTTTTTTGTCATGTTCCTTTCTTTCTTTTACTTGTTTCATTCATTAGACTGCGGCCATGCTGGAGCAGCGCCTTAAAGTTTTTTTTATATAATATATACTAGCCTCCCTCTTTCACACGATGCTACACACAGCATATATGTTTGTATATATATATATACACCAGCTGCCTTAACTCGTACAGGTCAGTGGATCAGTGGGTATAAGCAGGTGTGTGAAATAGGCTAAAAAGCTTGGTTCGTCCGTCACATGGGTCCTCTCGCAACATTTATACTGTCCACTTAGGATACACCGACCTAACCTCTGGCCAGAACCTAACGCCAATTTACCTGAACTCTTGCGGGGGCACCATGTCTGTCCCAAGTGAAAGCCCGAAAGTAAAAGTCATACGCACTAGTTGTCCTTCTGCTGACATGTCTGTCCTACTTGCAAGGCCCCTTGACCGTTCATACGTCATCACTTAGCTTATACTTCCAGCCTATCCCACCATCTTTGTCATATATTATGTGTAGTAAGAGGCTTGCTTCCCAACCACATGGTTCTGGGTTCAGTCTCACTGCGTGCCACCTTGAGCAAGTGTCTTCTGCTATAGTCTCAAGCCGACCCAAGCCTTGTGAGTGGTTTTGGTGGATGGAAACTGAAAGAAGCCCATCGAATATATATGTGTGTGTGTGTCTCCTCATGTCTGTGTGTCTGTCTCCCATCACTGCTTGATAACTGGTGTTGGTGTTTATGCTCCTATAACCTAGCAGTTCAGCAAAGCAGACCAAAATAAGTGCTGGATTCAATTCATTCGACTGAAACAGAATTTTTCAAGGCCATCACTTAGGGGCCGGTGTCGGTTTGTTGACATCCCTATAATGTAGTGGTTTTGTAAAAGGAGATTTATAAAAAAAAGAAAGAAACACCTCCTGTGTTCATAATGTCAACACACTCACACAAACATGTATATAGGCATACACAGACAAACATATATGTGCATGTACGTACTCATATGTATACACATATCCACACTCCAAACACTATTATGACAACTTACTGATTGTCCTCCAAGTAAATGCATAAACTACGGCTTAAGCAACATATTACCTGCCTCTGGACGCCCTCTTCCCAAGACGGTACCCATACAGGTGATCCCCAGGAGTGCCTCCGGATTTAAACATCCCCTGGTTGCTTGGATGCTTCAGACTACCCCTGAAGGATCGAGGCAAACCTACCACTTACCTATATATATATATATACATACATACATGTGTGAGCATGTATTGTACACGCCAGTAATCTAAAAATGTATTCCAACAGACAAGGTAACTCTCATGGAACTAGGCAACCGAAATATAATGCTTTCAAAAACTAAACCTTTTCCAGGTGTCTTTGGACAAACTTAATCTTCTTGATACGAAGAGACTCTTAAGGAACTGAGAGAGATGAACACGAATTTGAGACTTTTGATTAGCAACACTGATGAACTCACTCGCTCCACACAAGAGGAAGAGAAAGAACAATCCCTGCAACAGCTCAATCAACATTTGTCCGAATTATGCAACACTCTTCATTCTTTACCACATAATAATTGCTTAAATGAAAATCCACCTACAGATGATACACAAGATAGAAGCCCATGCCCCTCCACTATCAATTAAAAACCGCATTATACACATATAGAATGAACAACTTAAAGCCAGAAAGGTTACTTTCTCACAAGGCAGAAATTTATGAACACTGGTTAAATTCTGCCTCATAAACTCCAAATTAAACGTATTCCAAACGAACAGGACCAACAAAGACAATTATGGGAGAAACTAACACTTGGAAAACATGAAGACAGAAATAGAACTGCTTAAGCTTAGAGCGCTGAGCAATGAAGAAAAATTGAAGAACATAGATGAGGAAATCTACAACGAATTAAAGAAACATTGAGATGGTCAACGCTTGGAAAGTGTCTTTAAACTGTGGCAAACAACTTGTGAAGCTGAAGAAATAAACTCGCTACCAGGCTGACAAAGACAAAGCAATTTGTTTATTAACTACGAAACACAGTTCATCGTAGAATAGGCATCGGATAAGCCCTTGCTGAAGGAAAACAAACCAAAAACATACACAGAAATGAACCCAAGCTTATCGAAAACAAACCAGAGAGGGTCTAGGGGATACAATTGCACCACTCTTACATCCCCAAATAACTTAGAAACAACAATCAGGAATTCAGCCGACCACAGAGAATCTGGACGGAATCTTCTTGGCATCCTACAAAGAAATCAAAGGTTCCATGGAAACGTCGAGACGAAGCAAAACTTTTGCGAACCAATCCACCCCCCATCATCTCACAATAAATGGAAGAATTTACCTTCGAGACTTGGTTACTTCGATCAGAGAGGGTGGGTCGATTCTGGATTGTCGAATGCTTTTCATAGACTTCGTTTAAATATATCTTGCTAGACGTCAATCCGTCCCTTGTCACATTCAATCAGTAAAGCTAGCTGCGTGTCTTTAGCCGCAGGTATACGTACGAAATGTATGGGGTTTTTTGTCATGTTCCTTTCTTTCTTTTACTTGTTTCATTCATTAGACTGCGGCCATGCTGGAGCAGCGCCTTAAAGTTTTTTTTATATAATATATACTAGCCTCCCTCTTTCACACGATGCTACACACAGCATATATGTTTGTATATATATATATACACCAGCTGCCTTAACTCGTACAGGTCAGTGGATCAGTGGGTATAAGCAGGTGTGTGAAATAGGCTAAAAAGCTTGGTTCGTCCGTCACATGGGTCCTCTCGCAACATTTATACTGTCCACTTAGGATACACCGACCTAACCTCTGGCCAGAACCTAACGCCAATTTACCTGAACTCTTGCGGGGGCACCATGTCTGTCCCAAGTGAAAGCCCGAAAGTAAAAGTCATACGCACTAGTTGTCCTTCTGCTGACATGTCTGTCCTACTTGCAAGGCCCCTTGACCGTTCATACGTCATCACTTAGCTTATACTTCCAGCCTATCCCACCATCTTTGTCATATATTATGTGTAGTAAGAGGCTTGCTTCCCAACCACATGGTTCTGGGTTCAGTCTCACTGCATGCCACCTTGAGCAAGTGTCTTCTGCTATAGTCTCAAGCCGACCCAAGCCTTGTGAGTGGTTTTGGTGGATGGAAACTGAAAGAAGCCCATCGAATATATATGTGTGTGTGTGTCTCCTCATGTCTGTGTGTCTGTCTCCCATCACTGCTTGATAACTGGTGTTGGTGTTTATGCTCCTATAACCTAGCAGTTCAGCAAAGCAGACCAAAATAAGCGCTGGATTCAATTCATTCGACTGAAAGATAATTTTTCAAGGCCATCACTTAGGGGCCGGTGTCGGTTTTTTGACATCCCTATAATGTAGTGGTTTTGTAAAAGGAGATTTATAAAAAAAAGAAAGAAACACCTCCTGTGTTCATAATGTCAACACACTCACACAAACATGTATATGGGCATACACAGACAAACATATATGTGCATGTACGTACTCATATGTATACACATATCCACACTCCAAACACTATTATGACAACTTAATGATTGTCCTCCAAGTAAATGCATAAACTACGGTTTAAGCAACATATTACCTGCCTCTGGACGCCCTCTTCCCAAGACGGTACCCATAGAGGTGATCCCCAGGAGTGCCTCCGGATTTAAACATCCCCTGGTTGCTTGGATGCTTCAGACTACCCCTGAAGGATCGAGGCAAACCTACCACTTACCTATATATATATATATACATACATACATGTGTGAGCATGTATTGTACACGCCAGTAATCTAAAAATGTATTCCAACAGACAAGGTAACTCTCATGGAACTAGGCAACCGAAATATAATGCTTTCAAAAACTAAACCTTTTCCAGGTGTCTTTGGACAAACTTAATCTTCTTGATACGAAGAGACTCTTAAGGAACTGAGAGAGATGAACACGAATTTGAGACTTTTGATTAGCAACACTGATGAACTCACTCGCTCCACACAAGAGGAAGAGAAAGAACAATCCCTGCAACAGCTCAATCAACATTTGTCCGAATTATGCAACACTCTTCATTCTTTACCACATAATAATTGCTTAAATGAAAATCCACCTACAGATGATACACAAGATAGAAGCCCATGCCCCTCCACTATCAATTAAAAACCGCATTATACACATATAGAATGAACAACTTAAAGCCAGAAAGGTTACTTTCTCACAAGGCAGAAATTTATGAACACTGGTTAAATTCTGCCTCATAAACTCCAAATTAAACGTATTCCAAACGAACAGGACCAACAAAGACAATTATGGGAGAAACTAACACTTGGAAAATATGAAGACAGAAATAGAACTGCTTAAGCTTAGAGCGCTGAGCAATGAAGAAAAATTGAAGAACATAGATGAGGAAATCTACAACGAATTAAAGAAACATTGAGATGGTCAACGCTTGGAAAGTGTCTTTAAACTGTGGCAAACAACTTGTGAAGCTGAAGAAATAAACTCGCTACCAGGCTGACAAAGACAAAGCAATTTGTTTATTAACTACGAAACACAGTTCATCGTAGAATAGGCATCGGATAAGCCCTTGCTGAAGGAAAACAAACCAAAAACATACACAGAAATGAACCCAAGCTTATCGAAAACAAACCAGAGAGGGTCTAGGGGATACAATTGCACCACTCTTACATCCACAAATAACTTAGAAACAACAATCAGGAATTCAGCCGACCACAGAGAATCTGGACGGAATCTTCTTGGCATCCTACAAAGAAATCAAAGGTTCCATGGAAACGTCGAGACGAAGCAAAACTTTTGCGAACCAATCCACCCCCCATCATCTCACAATAAATGGAAGAATTTACCTTCGAGACTTGCTTACTTCGATCAGACAGGGTGGGTCGATTCTGGATTGTCGAATGCTTTTCATAGACTTCGTTTAAATATATCTTGCTAGACGTCAATCCGTCCCTTGTCACACTCAATCAGTAAAGCTAGCTGCGTGTCTTTAGCCGCAGGTATACGTACGAAATGTATGGATTTTTTTGTCATGTTCCTTTCTTTCTTTTACTTGTTTCATTCATTAGACTGCGGCCATGCTGGAGCAGCGCCTTAAAGTTTTTTTTATATAATATATACTAGCCTCCCTCTTTCACACGATGCTACACACAGCATATATGTTTGTATATATATATATACACCAGCTGCCTTAACTCGTACAGGTCAGTGGATCAGTGGGTATAAGCAGGTGTGTGAAATAGGCTAAAAAGCTTGGTTCATCCGTCACATGGGTCCTCTCGCAACATTTATACTGTCCACTTAGGATACACCGACCTAACCTCTGGCCAGAACCTAACGCCAATTTACCTGAACTCTTGCGGGGGCACCATGTCTGTCCCAAGTGAAAGCCCGAAAGTAAAAGTCATACGCACTAGTTGTCCTTCTGCTGACATGTCTGTCCTACTTGCAAGGCCCCTTGACCGTTCATACGTCATCACTTACCTTATACTTCCAGCCTATCCCACCATCTTTGTCATATATTATGTGTAGTAAGAGGCTTGCTTCCCAACCACATGGTTCTGGGTTCAGTCTCACTGCATGCCACCTTGAGCAAGTGTCTTCTGCTATAGTCTCAAGCCGACCCAAGCCTTGTGAGTGGTTTTGGTGGATGGAAACTGAAAGAAGCCCATCGAATATATATGTGTGTGTGTGTCTCCTCATGTCTGTGTGTCTGTCTCCCATCACTGCTTGATAACTGGTGTTGGTGTTTATGCTCCTATAACCTAGCAGTTCAGCAAAGCAGACCAAAATAAGCGCTGGATTCAATTCATTCGACTGAAAGAGAATTTTTCAAGGCCATCACTTAGGGGCCGGTGTCGGTTTTTTGACATCCCTATAATGTAGTGGTTTTGTAAAAGGAGATTTATAAAAAAAAGAAAGAAACACCTCCTGTGTTCATAATGTCAACACACTCACACAAACATGTATATGGGCATACACAGACAAACATATATGTGCATGTACGTACTCATATGTATACACATATCCACACTCCAAACACTATTATGACAACTTACTGATTGTCCTCCAAGTAAATGCATAAACTACGGTTTAAGCAACATATTACCTGCCTCTGGACGCCCTCTTCCCAAGACGGTACCCATACAGGTGATCCCCAGGAGTGCCTCCGGATTTAAACATCCCCTGGTTGCTTGGATGCTTCAGACTACCCCTGAAGGATCGAGGCAAACCTACCACTTACCTATATATATATATATATACATACATACATGTGTGAGCATGTATTGTACACGCCAGTAATCTAAAAATGTATTCCAACAGACAAGGTAACTCTCATGGAACTAGGCAACCGAAATATAATGCTTTCAAAAACTAAACCTTTTCCAGGTGTCTTTGGACAAACTTAATCTTCTTGATACGAAGAGACTCTTAAGGAACTGAGAGAGATGAACACGAATTTGAGACTTTTGATTAGCAACACTGATGAACTCACTCGCTCCACACAAGAGGAAAAGAAGAGAAAGAACAATCCCTGCAACAGCTCAATCAACATTTGTCCGAATTATGCAACACTCTTCATTCTTTACCACATAATAATTGCTTAAATGAAAATCCACCTACAGATGATACACAAGATAGAAGCCCATGCCCCTCCACTATCAATTAAAAATCGCATTATACACATATAGAATGAACAACTTAAAGCCAGAAAGGTTACTTTCTCACAAGGCAGAAATTTATGAACACTGGTTAAATTCTGCCTCATAAACTCCAAATTAAACGTATTCCAAACGAACAGGACCAACAAAGACAATTATGGGAGAAACTAACACTTGGAAAACATGAAGACAGAAATAGAACTGCTTAAGCTTAGAGCGCTGAGCAATGAAGAAAAATTGAAGAACATAGATGAGGAAATCTACAACGAATTAAAGAAACATTGAGATGGTCAACGCTTGGAAAGTGTCTTTAAACTGTGGCAAACAACTTGTGAAGCTGAAGAAATAAACTCGCTACCAGGCTGACAAAGACAAAGCAATTTGTTTATTAACTACGAAACACAGTTCATCGTAGAATAGGCATCGGATAAGCCCTTGCTGAAGGAAAACAAACCAAAAACATACACAGAAATGAACCCAAGCTTATCGAAAACAAACCAGAGAGGGTCTAGGGGATACAATTGCACCACTCTTACATCCCCAAATAACTTAGAAACAACAATCAGGAATTCAGCCGACCACAGAGAATCTGGACGGAATCTTCTTGGCATCCTACAAAGAAATCAAAGGTTCCATGGAAACGTCGAGACGAAGCAAAACTTTTGCGAACCAATCCACCCCCCATCATCTCACAATAAATGGAAGAATTTACCTTCGAGACTTGGTTACTTCGATCAGAGAGGGTGGGTCGATTCTGGATTGTCGAATGCTTTTCATAGACTTCGTTTAAATATATCTTGCTAGACGTCAATCCGTCCCTTGTCACATTCAATCAGTAAAGCTAGCTGCGTGTCTTTAGCCGCAGGTATACGTACGAAATGTATGGGGTTTTTTGTCATGTTCCTTTCTTTCTTTTACTTGTTTCATTCATTAGACTGCGGCCATGCTGGAGCAGCGCCTTAAAGTTTTTTTTATATAATATATACTAGCCTCCCTCTTTCACACGATGCTACACACAGCATATATGTTTGTATATATATATATACACCAGCTGCCTTAACTCGTACAGGTCAGTGGATCAGTGGGTATAAGCAGGTGTGTGAAATAGGCTAAAAAGCTTGGTTCGTCCGTCACATGGGTCCTCTCGCAACATTTATACTGTCCACTTAGGATACACCGACCTAACCTCTGGCCAGAACCTAACGCCAATTTACCTGAACTCTTGCGGGGGCACCATGTCTGTCCCAAGTGAAAGCCCGAAAGTAAAAGTCATACGCACTAGTTGTCCTTCTGCTGACATGTCTGTCCTACTTGCAAGGCCCCTTGACCGTTCATACGTCATCACTTAGCTTATACTTCCAGCCTATCCCACCATCTTTGTCATATATTATGTGTAGTAAGAGGCTTGCTTCCCAACCACATGGTTCTGGGTTCAGTCTCACTGCATGCCACCTTGAGCAAGTGTCTTCTGCTATAGTCTCAAGCCGACCCAAGCCTTGTGAGTGGTTTTGGTGGATGGAAACTGAAAGAAGCCCATCGAATATATATGTGTGTGTGTGTCTCCTCATGTCTGTGTGTCTGTCTCCCATCACTGCTTGATAACTGGTGTTGGTGTTTATGCTCCTATAACCTAGCAGTTCAGCAAAGCAGACCAAAATAAGCGCTGGATTCAATTCATTCGACTGAAAGAGAATTTTTCAAGGCCATCACTTAGGGGCCGGTGTCGGTTTTTTGACATCCCTATAATGTAGTGGTTTTGTAAAAGGAGATTTATAAAAAAAAGAAAGAAACACCTCCTGTGTTCATAATGTCAACACACTCACACAAACATGTATATGGGCATACACAGACAAACATATATGTGCATGTACGTACTCATATGTATACACATATCCACACTCCAAACACTATTATGACAACTTACTGATTGTCCTCCAAGTAAATGCATAAACTACGGTTTAAGCAACATATTACCTGCCTCTGGACGCCCTCTTCCCAAGACGGTACCCATACAGGTGATCCCCAGGAGTGCCTCCGGATTTAAACATCCCCTGGTTGCTTGGATGCTTCAGACTACCGCTGAAGGATCGAGGCAAACCTACCACTTACCTATATATATATATACATACATACATGTGTGAGCATGTATTGTACACGCCAGTAATCTAAAAATGTATTCCAACAGACAAGGTAACTCTCATGGAACTAGGCAACCGAAATATAATGCTTTCAAAAACTAAACCTTTTCCAGGTGTCTTTGGACAAACTTAATCTGCTTGAGACGAATAGACTCTTAAGGAACTGAGAGAGATGAACACGAATTTGAGACTTTTGATTAGCAACACTGATGAACTCACTCGCTCCACACAAGAGGAAAAGAAGAGAAAGAACAATCCCTGCAACAGCTCAATCAACATTTGTCCGAATTATGCAACACTCTTCATTCTTTACCACATAATAATTGCTTAAATGAAAATCCACCTACAGATGATACACAAGATAGAAGCCCATGGCCCTCCACTATCAATTAAAAACCGCATTATACACATATAGAATGAACAACTTAAAGCCAGAAAGGTTACTTTCTCACAAGGCAGAAATTTATGAACACTGGTTAAATTCTGCCTCATAAACTCCAAATTAAACGTATTCCAAACGAACAGGACCAACAAAGACAATTATGGGAGAAACTAACACTTGGAAAACATGAAGACAGAAATAGAACTGCTTAAGCTTAGAGCGCTGAGCAATGAAGAAAAATTGAAGAACATAGATGAGGAAATCTACAACGAATTAAAGAAACATTGAGATGGTCAACGCTTGGAAAGTGTCTTTAAACTGTGGCAAACAACTTGTGAAGCTGAAGAAACAAACTCGCTACAAGGCTGGCAAAGACAAAGCAATTTGTTTATTAACTACGAAACACAGTTCATCGTAGAATAGGCATCGGATAAGCCCTTGCTGAAGGAAAATAAACCAAAAACATACACAGAAATGAACCCAAGCTTATCGAAAACAAACCAGAGAGGGTCTAGGGGATACAATTGCACCACTCTTACATCCCCAAATAACTTAGAAACAACAATCAGGAATTCAGCCGACAACAGAGAATCTGGACGGAATCTTCTTGGCATCCTACAAAGAAATCAAAGGTTCCATGGAAACGTCGAGACGAAGCAAAACCTTTGCGAACCAATCCATCCATCATCTCACAATAAATGGAAGAATTTACCTTCGAGACTTGGTTACTTCGATCAGAGAGGGTGGGTCGATTCTGGATTGTCGAATGCTTTTCATAGACTTCGTTTAAATATATATTGCTAGACGTCAATCCGTCCCTTGTCACACTCAATCAGTAAAGCTAGCTGCGTGTCTTTAGCCGCAGGTATACGTACGAAATGTATGGGTTTCTTTGTCATGTTCCTTTCTTTCTTTTACTTGTTTCATTCATTAGACTGCGGGCATGCTGGAGCAGCGCCTTAAAGTTTTTTTTATATAATATATACTAGCTTCCCTCTTTCACACGATGCTACACACGGCATATATGTTTGTATATATATATATATATATATACACCAGCTGCCTTAACTCGTACAGGTCAGTGGATCAGTGGGTATAAGCAGGTGTTTGAAATGGGCTAAAAAGCTTGGTTCATCTGTCACATGGGTCCTCTCGCAACATTTATACTGTCCACTTAGGATACACCGACCTAACCTCTGGCCAGAACCTAACGCCAATTTCCCTGAACTCTTGCGGGGGCACCATGTCTGTCCCAAGTGAAAGCCCGAAAGTAAAAGTCATACGCACTAGTTGTCCTTCTGCTGACATGTCTGTCCTACTTGCAAGGCCCCTTGACCGTTCATACGTCATCACTTACCTTATACTTCCAGCCTATCCCACCATCTTTGTCATATATTATGTGTAGTAAGAGGCTTGCTTCCCAACCACATGGTTCTGGGTTCAGTCTCACTGCGTGCCACCTTGAGCAAGTGTCTTCTGCTATAGTCTCAAGCCGACCAAAGCCTTGTGAGTGGTTTTGGTGGATGGAAACTGAAAGAAGCCCATCGAATATATATGTGTGTGTGTGTCTCCTCATGTCTGTGTGTCTGTCTCCCATCACTGCTTGATAACTGGTGTTGGTGTTTATGCTCCCATAATCTAGAAGTTCAGCAAAGCAGACCAAAATAAGTGCTGGATTCAATTCATTCGACTGAAACAGAATTTTTCAAGGCCATCACTTAGTGGCCGGTGTCGGTTTTTTGACATCCCTATAATGTAGTGGTTTTGTTAAAGGAGATTTATGGAAAAAAAAAAAAGAAAGAAACACCTCCTGTGTTCATAATGTCAACACACTCACACAAACATGTATATGGGCATAAACAGACAAACATATATGTGCATGTACGTACTCATATGTATACACATATCCACACTCCAAACACTATTATGACAACTTACTGATTGTCCTCCAAGTAAATGCATAAACTACGGTTTAAGCAACATATTACCTGCCTCTGGACGCCCTCTTCCCAAGACGGTACCCATACAGGTGATCCCCAGGAGTGCCTCCGGATTTAAACATCCCCTGGTTGCTTGGATGCTTCAGACTACCCCTGAAGGATCGAGGCAAACCTACCACTTACCTATATATATATATATATACATACATACATGTGTGAGCATGTATTGTACACGCCAGTAATCTAAAAATGTATTCCAACAGACAAGGTAACTCTCATGGAACTAGGCAACCGAAATATAATGCTTTCAAAAACTAAACCTTTTCCAGGTGTCTTTGGACAAACTTAATCTTCTTGATACGAACAGACTCTTAAGGAACTGAGAGAGATGAACACGAATTTGAGACTTTTGATTAGCAACACTGATGAACTCACTCGCTCCACACAAGAGGAAGAGAAAGAACAATCCCTGCAACAGCTCAATCAACATTTGTCCGAATTATGCACCACTCTTCATTCTTTACCACATAATAATTGCTTAAATGAAAATCCACCTACAGATGATACACAAGATAGAAGCCCATGCCCCTCCACTATCAATTAAAAACCGCATTATACACATATAGAATGAACAACTTAAAGCCAGAAAGGTTACTTTCTCACAAGGCAGAAATTTATGAACACTGGTTAAATTCTGCCTCATAAACTCCAAATTAAACGTATTCCAAACGAACAGGACCAACAAAGACAATTATGGGAGAAACTAACACTTGGAAAACATGAAGACAGAAATAGAACTGCTTAAGCTTAGAGCGCTGAGCAATGAAGAAAAATTGAAGAACATAGATTAGGAAATCTACAACGAATTAAAGAAACATTGAGATGGTCAACGCTTGGAAAGTGTCTTTAAACTGTGGCAAACAACTTGTGAAGCTGAAGAAATAAACTCGCTACAAGGCTGGCAAAGACAAAGCAATTTGTTTATTAACTACGAAACACAGTTCATCGTAGAATAGGCATCGGATAAGCCCTTGCTGAAGGAAAACAAACCAAAAACATACACAGAAATGAACCCAAGCTTATCGAAAACAAACCAGAGAGGGTCTAGGGGATACAATTGCACCACTCTTACATCCCCAAATAACTTAGAAACAACAATCAGGAATTCAGCCGACCACAGAGAATCTGGACGGAATCTTCTTGGCATCCTACAAAGAAATCAAAGGTTCCATGGAAACGTCGAGACGAAGCAAAACTTTTGCGAACCAATCCACCCCCCATCATCTCACAATAAATGGAAGAATTTACCTTCGAGACTTGCTTACTTCGATCAGAGAGGGTGGGTCGATTCTGGATTGTCGAATGCTTTTCATAGACTTCGTTTAAATATATCTTGCTAGACGTCAATCCGTCCCTTGTCACACTCAATCAGTAAAGCTAGCTGCGTGTCTTTAGCCGCAGGTATACGTACGAAATGTATGGTTTTTTTTTGTCATGTTCCTTTCTTTCTTTTACTTGTTTCATTCATTAGACTGCGGCCATGCTGGAGCAGCGCCTTAAAGTATTTTTTATATAATATATACTAGCCTCCCTCTTTCACACGATGCTACACACAGCATATATGTTTGTATATATATATATACACCAGCTGCCTTAACTCGTACAGGTCAGTGGATCAGTGGGTATAAGCAGGTGTGTGAAATAGGCTAAAAAGCTTGGTTCGTCCGTCACATGGGTCCTCTCGCAACATTTATACTGTCCACTTAGGATACACCGACCTAACCTCTGGCCAGAACCTAACGCCAATTTACCTGAACTCTTGCGGGGGCACCATGTCTGTCCCAAGTGAAAGCCCGAAAGTAAAAGTCATACGCACTAGTTGTCCTTCTGCTGACATGTCTGTCCTACTTGCAAGGCCCCTTGACCGTTCATACGTCATCACTTACCTTATCCCACTATCTTTGTCATATATTATGTGTAGTAAGAGGTTTGCTTCCCAACCACATGGTTCTGGGTTCAGTCTCACTGCGTGCCACCTTGAGCAAGTGTCTTCTGCTATAGTCTCAAGCCGACCAAAGCCTTGTGAGTGGTTTTAGTGGATGGAAACTGAAAGAAGCCCATCGAATATATATGTGTGTGTGTGTCTCCTCATGTCTGTGTGTCTGTCTCCCATCACTGCTTGATAACTGGTGTTGGTGTTTATGCTCCTATAACCTAGCAGTTCAGCAAAGCAGACCAAAATAAGTGCTGGATTCAATTCATTCGACTAAAACAGAATTTTTCAAGGCCATCACTTAGGGGCCGGTGTCGGTTTTTTGACATCCCTATAATGTAGTGGTTTTGTAAAAGGAGTGATTGTCCTCCAAGTAAATGCATAAACTACGGTTTAAGCAACATATTACCTGCCTCTGGACGCCCTCTTCCCAAGACGGTACCCATACAGGTGATCCCCAGGAGTGCCTCCGGATTTAAACATCCCCTGGTTGCTTGGATGCTTCAGACTACCCCTGAAGGATCGAGGCAAACCTACCACTTACCTATATATATATATATATATATACATACATACATGTGTGAGCATGCATTGTACACGCCAGTAATCTAAAAATGTATTCCAACAGACAAGGTAACTCTCATGGAACTAGGCAACCGAAATATAATGCTTTCAAAAACTAAACCTTTTCCAGGTGTCTTTGGACAAACTTAATCTTCTTGATACGAAGAGACTCTTAAGGAACTGAGAGAGATGAACACGAATTTGAGACTTTTGATTAGCAACACTGATGAACTCACTCGCTCCACACAAGAGGAAGAGAAAGATCAATCCCTGCAACAGCTCAATCAACATTTGTCCGAATTATGCACCACTCTTCATTCTTTACCACATAATAATTGCTTAAATGAAAATCCACCTACAGATGATACACAAGATAGAAGCCCATGCCCCTCCACTATCAATTAAAAACCGCATTATACACATATAGAATGAACAACTTAAAGCCAGAAAGGTTACTTTCTCACAAGGCAGAAATTTATGAACACTGGTTAAATTCTGCCTCATAAACTCCAAATTAAACGTATTCCAAACGAACAGGACCAACAAAGACAATTATGGGAGAAACTAACACTTGGAAAACATGAAGACAGAAATAGAACTGCTTAAGCTTAGAGCGCTGAGCAATGAAGAAAAATTGAAGAACATAGATGAGGAAATCTACAACGAATTAAAGAAACATTGAGATGGTCAACGCTTGGAAAGTGTCTTTAAACTGTGGCAAACAACTTGTGAAGCTGAAGAAATAAACTCGCTACCAGGCTGGCAAAGACAAAGCAATTTGTTTATTAACTACGAAACACAGTTCATCGTAGAATAGGCATCGGATAAGCCCTTGCTGAAGGAAAACAAACCAAAAACATACACAGAAATGAACCCAAGCTTATCGAAAACAAACCAGAGAGGGTCTAGGGGATACAATTGCACCACTCTTACATCCCCAAATAACTTAGAAACAACAATCAGGAATTCAGCCGACCACAGAGAATCTGGACGGAATCTTCTTGGCATCCTACAAAGAAATCAAAGGTTCCATGGAAACGTCGAGACGAAGCAAAACTTTTGCGAACCAATCCACCCCCCATCATCTCACAATAAATGGAAGAATTTACCTTCGAGACTTGCTTACTTCGATTAGAGAGGGTGGGTCGATTCTGGATTGTCGAATGCTTTTCATAGACTTCGTTTAAATATATCTTGCTAGACGTCAATCCGTCCCTTGTCACACTCAATCAGTAAAGCTAGCTGCGTGTCTTTAGCCGCAGGTATACGTACGAAATGTATGGGTTTTTTTGTCATGTTCCTTTCTTTCTTTTACTTGTTTCATTCATTAGACTGCGGCCATGCTGGAGCAGCGCCTTAAAGTTTTTTTTATATAATATATACTAGCCTCCCTCTTTCACACGATGCTACACACAGCATATATGTTTGTATATATATATATATACACCAGCTGCCTTAACTCGTACAGGTCAGTGGATCAGTGGGTATAAGCAGGTGTGTGAAATAGGCTAAAAAGCTTGGTTCGTCCGTCACATGGGTCCTCTCGCAACATTTATACTGTCCACTTAGGATACACCGACCTAACCTCTGGCCAGAACCTAACGCCAATTTACCTGAACTCTTGCGGGGGCACCATGTCTGTCCCAAGTGAAAGCCCGAAAGTAAAAGTCATACGCACTAGTTGTCCTTCTGCTGACATGTCTGTCCTACTTGCAAGGCCCCTTGACCGTTCATACGTCATCACTTACCTTATACTTCCAGCCTATCCCACCATCTTTGTCATATATTATGTGTAGTAAGAGGCTTGCTTCCCAACCACATGGTTCTGGGTTCAGTCTCACTGCGTGCCACTTTGAGCAAGTGTCTTCTGCTATAGTCTCAAGCTGACCAAAGCCTTGTGAGTGGTTTTGGTGGATGGAAACTGAAAGAAGCCCATCGAATATATATGTGTGCGTGTGTCTCCTCATGTCTGTGTGTCTGTCTCCCATCACTGCTTGATAACTGGTGTTGGTGTTTATGGCTCCTATAACCTAGCAGTTCAGCAAAGCAGACCAAAATAAGTGCTGGATTCAATTCATTCGACTAAAACAGAATTTTTCAAGGCCATCACTTAGGGGTCGGTGTCGGTTTTTTGACATCCCTATAATGTAGTGGTTTTGTAAAAGGAGTGATTGTCCTCCAAGTAAATGCATAAACTACGGTTTAAGCAACATATTACCTGCCTCTGGACGCCCTCTTCCCAAGACGGTACCCATACAGGTGATCCCCAGGAGTGCCTCCGGATTTAAACATCCCCTGGTTGCTTGGATGCTTCAGACTACCCCTGAAGGATCGAGGCAAACCTACCACTTACCTATATATATATATATACATACATACATGTGTGAGCATGTATTGTACACGCCAGTAATCTAAAAATGTATTCCAACAGACAAGGTAACTCTCATGGAACTAGGCAACCGAAATATAATGCTTTCAAAAACTAAACCTTTTCCAGGTGTCTTTGGACAAACTTAATCTTCTTGAGACGAAGAGACTCTTAAGGAACTGAGAGAGATGAACACGAATTTGAGACTTTTGATTAGCAACACTGATGAACTCACTCGCTCCACACAAGAGGAAAAGAAGAGAAAGAACAATCCCTGCAACAGCTCAATCAACATTTGTCCGAATTATGCAACACTCTTCATTCTTTACCACATAATAATTGCTTAAATGAAAATCCACCTACAGATGATACACAAGATAGAAGCCCATGCCCCTCCACTATCAATTAAAAACCGCATTATACACATATAGAATGAACAACTTAAAGCCAGAAAGGTTACTTTCTCACAAGGCAGAAATTTATGAACACTGGTTAAATTCTGCCTCATAAACTCCAAATTAAACGTATTCCAAACGAACAGGACCAACAAAGACAATTATGGGAGAAACTAACACTTGGAAAACATGAAGACAGAAATAGAACTGCTTAAGCTTAGAGCGCTGAGCAATGAAGAAAAATTGAAGAACATAGATTAGGAAATCTACAACGAATTAAAGAAACATTGAGATGGTCAACGCTTGGAAAGTGTCTTTAAACTGTGGCAAACAACTTGTGAAGCTGAAGAAATAAACTCGCTACCAGGCTGGCAAAGACAAAGCAATTTGTTTATTAACTACGAAACACAGTTCATCGTAGAATAGGCATCGGATAAGCCCTTGCTGAAGGAAAACAAACCAAAAACATACACAGAAATGAACCCAAGCTTATCGAAAACAAACCAGAGAGGGTCTAGGGGATACAATTGCACCACTCTTACATCCCCAAATAACTTAGAAACAACAATCAGGAATTCAGCCGACCACAGAGAATCTGGACGGAATCTTCTTGGCATCCTACAAAGAAATCAAAGGTTCCATGGAAACGTCGAGACGAAGCAAAACTTTTGCGAACCAATCCACCCCCCATCATCTCACAATAAATGGAAGAATTTACCTTCGAGACTTGCTTACTTCGATCAGAGAGGGTGGGTCGATTCTGGATTGTCGAATGCTTTTCATAGACTTCGATTAAATATATCTTGCTAGACGTCAATCCGTCCCTTGTCACACTCAATCAGTAAAGCTAGCTGCGTGTCTTTAGCCGCAGGTATACGTACGAAATGTATGGGTTTTTTTGTCATGTTCCTTTCTTTCTTTTACTTGTTTCATTCATTAGACTGCGGGCATGCTGGAGCAGCGCCTTAAAGTTTTTTTTATATAATATATACTAGCCTCCCTCTTTCACACGATGCTACACACAGCATATATGTTTGTATATATATATATACACCAGCTGCCTTAACTCGTACAGGTCAGTGGATCAGTGGGTATAAGCAGGTTTGTGAAATGGGCTAAAAAGCTTGGTTCATCTGTCACATGGGTCCTCTCGCAACATTTATACTGTCCACTTAGGATACCAAGACCTAACCTCTGGCCAGAACCTAACGCCAATTTCCCTGAACTCTTGCGGGGGCACCATGTCTGTCCCAAGTGAAAGCCTGAAAGTAAAAGTCATACGCACTAGTTGTCCTTCTGCTGACATGTCTGTCCTACTTGCAAGGCCCCTTGACCGTTCATACGTCATCACTTACCTTATACTTCCAGCCTATCCCACCATCTTTGTCATATATTATGTGTAGTAAGAGGTTTGCTTCCCAACCACATGGTTCTGGGTTCAGTCTCACTGCGTGCCACCTTGAGCAAGTGTTTCTGCTATAGTCTCAAGCCGACCAAAGCCTTGTGAGTGGTTTTGGTGGATGGAAACTGAAAGAAGCCCATCGAATATATATGTGTGCGTGTGTCTCCTCATGTCTGTGTGTCTGTCTCCCATCACTGCTTCATAACTGGTGTTGGTGTTTATGGCTCCTATAACCTAGCAGTTCAGCAAAGCAGACCAAAATAAGTGCTGGATTCAATTCATTCGACTAAAACAGAATTTTTCAAGGGCATCACTTAGGGGCCGGTGTCGGTTTTTTGACATCCCTATAATGTAGTGGTTTTGTAAAAGGAGTGATTGTCCTCCAAGTAAATGCATAAACTACGGTTTAAGCAACATATTACCTGCCTCTGGACGCCCTCTTCCCAAGACGGTACCCATACAGGTGATCCCCAGGAGTGCCTCCGGATTTAAACATCCCCTGGTTGCTTGGATGCTTCAGACTACCCCTGAAGGATCGAGGCAAACCTACCACTTACCTATATATATATATATACATACATACATGTGTGAGCATGTATTGTACACGCCAGTAATCTAAAAATGTATTCCAACAGACAAGGTAACTCTCATGGAACTAGGCAACCGAAATATAATGCTTTCAAAAACTAAACCTTTTCCAGGTGTCTTTGGACAAACTTAATCTTCTTGAGACGAAGAGACTCTTAAGGAACTGAGAGAGATGAACACGAATTTGAGACTTTTGATTAGCAACACTGATGAACTCACTCGCTCCACACAAGAGGAAAAGAAGAGAAAGAACAATCCCTGCAACAGCTCAATCAACATTTGTCCGAATTATGCAACACTCTTCATTCTTTACCACATAATAATTGCTTAAATGAAAATCCACCTACAGATGATACACAAGATAGAAGCCCATGCCCCTCCACTATCAATTAAAAACCGCATTATACACATATAGAATGAACAACTTAAAGCCAGAAAGGTTACTTTCTCACAAGGCAGAAATTTATGAACACTGGTTAAATTCTGCCTCATAAACTCCAAATTAAACGTATTCCAAACGAACAGGACCAACAAAGACAATTATGGGAGAAACTAACACTTGGAAAACATGAAGACAGAAATAGAACTGCTTAAGCTTAGAGCGCTGAGCAATGAAGAAAAATTGAAGAACATAGATTAGGAAATCTACAACGAATTAAAGAAACATTGAGATGGTCAACGCTTGGAAAGTGTCTTTAAACTGTGGCAAACAACTTGTGAAGCTGAAGAAATAAACTCGCTACCAGGCTGGCAAAGACAAAGCAATTTGTTTATTAACTACGAAACACAGTTCATCGTAGAATGGGCATCGGATAAGCCCTTGCTGAAGGAAAACAAACCAAAAACATACACAGAAATGAACCCAAGCTTATCGAAAACAAACCAGAGAGGGTCTAGGGGATACAATTGCACCACTCTTACATCCCCAAATAACTTAGAAACAACAATCAGGAATTCAGCCGACCACAGAGAATCTGGACGGAATCTTCTTGGCATCCTACAAAGAAATCAAAGGTTCCATGGAAACGTCGAGACGAAGCAAAACTTTTGCGAACCAATCCACCCCCCATCATCTCACAATAAATGGAAGAATTTACCTTCGAGACTTGCTTACTTCAATCAGAGAGGGTGGGTCGATTCTGGATTGTCGAATGCTTTTCATAGACTTCGTTTAAATATATCTTGCTAGACGTCAATCCGTCCCTTGTCACACTCAATCAGTAAAGCTAGCTGCGTGTCTTTAGCCGCAGGTATACGTACGAAATGTATGGGGTTTTTTCTCATGTTCCTTTCTTTCTTTTACTTGTTTCATTCATTAGACTGCGGCCATGCTGGAGCAGCGCCTTAAATTTTTTTTTATATAATATATACTAGCCTCCCTCTTTCACACAATGCTACACACAGCATATATGTTTGTATATATATATATACACCAGCTGCCTTAACTCGTACAGGTCAGTGGATCAGTGGGTATAAGCAGGTGTGTGAAATAGGCTAAAAAGCTTGGTTCATCCGTCACATGGGTCCTCTCGCAACATTTATACTGTCCACTTAGGATACACCGACCTAACCTCTGGCCAGAACCTAACGCCAATTTACCTGAACTCTTGCGGGGGCACCATGTCTGTCCCAAGTGAAAGCCCGAAAGTAAAAGTCATACGCACTAGTTGTCCTTCTGCTGACATGTCTGTCCTACTTGCAAGGCCCCTTGACCGTTCATACGTCATCACTTACCTTATACTTCCAGCCTATCCCACCATCTTTGTCATATATTATGTGTAGTAAGAGGCTTGCTTCCCAACCACATGGTTCTGGGTTCAGTCTCACTGCGTGCCACCTTGAGCAAGTGTCTTCTGCTATAGTCTCAAGCCGACCAAAGCCTTGTGAGTGGTTTTGGTGGATGGAAACTGAAAGAAGCCCATCGAATATATATGTGTGTGTGTGTCTCCTCATGTCTGTGTGTCTGTCTCCCATCACTGCTTGATAACTGGTGTTGGTGTTTATGCTCCCATAATCTAGCAGTTCAGCAAAGCAGACCAAAATAAGTGCTGGATTCAATTCATTCGACTGAAACAGAATTTTTCAAGGCCATCACTTAGGGGCCGGTGTCGGATTTTGACATCCCTATAATGTAGTGGTTTTGTTAAAGGAGATTTATGGAAAAAAAAAAAAGAAAGAAATACCTCCTGTGTTCATAATGTCAACACACTCACACAAACACGTATATGGGCATACACAGACAAACATATATGTGCATGTACGTACTCATATGTATACACATATCCACACTCCAAACACTATTATGACAACTTACTGATTGTCCTCCAAGTAAATGCATAAACTACGGTTTAAGCAACATATTACCTGCCTCTGGACGCCCTCTTCCCAAGACGGTACCCATACAGGTGATCCCCAGGAGTGCCTCCGGATTTAAACATCCCCTGGTTGCTTGGATGCTTCAGACTACACTTGAAGGATCGAGGCAAACCTACCACTTACCTATATATATATATATATACATACATACATGTGTGAGCATGTATTGTACACGCCAGTAATCTAAAAATGTATTCCAACAGACAAGGTAACTCTCATGGAACTAGGCAACCGAAATATAATGCTTTCAAAAACTAAACCTTTTCCAGGTGTCTTTGGACAAACTTAATCTTCTTGATACGAACAGACTCTTAAGGAACTGAGAGAGATGAACACGAATTTGAGACTTTTGATTAGCAACACTGATGAACTCACTCGCTCCACACAAGAGGAAGAGAAAGAACAATCCCTGCAACAGCTCAATCAACATTTGTCCGAATTATGCACCACTCTTCATTCTTTACCACATAATAATTGCTTAAATGAAAATCCACCTACAGATGATACACAAGATAGAAGCCCATGCCCCTCCACTATCAATTAAAAACCGCATTATACACATATAGAATGAACAACTTAAAGCCAGAAAGGTTACTTTCTCACAAGGCAGAAATTTATGAACACTGGTTAAATTCTGCCTCATAAACTCCAAATTAAACGTATTCCAAACGAACAGGACCAACAAAGACAATTATGGGAGAAACTAACACTTGGAAAACATGAAGACAGAAATAGAACTGCTTAAGCTTAGAGCGCTGAGCAATGAAGAAAAATTGAAGAACATAGATGAGGAAATCTACAACGAATTAAAGAAACATTGAGATGGTCAACGCTTGGAAAGTGTCTTTAAACTGTGGCAAACAACTTGTGAAGCTGAAGAAATAAACTCGCTACCAGGCTGGCAAAGACAAAGCAATTTGTTTATTAACTACGAAACACAGTTCATCGTAGAATAGGCATCGGATAAGCCCTTGCTGAAGGAAAACAAACCAAAAACATACACAGAAATGATCCCAAGCTTATCGAAAACAAACCAGAGAGGGTCTAGGGGATACAATTGCACCACTCTTACATCCCCAAATAACTTAGAAACAACAATCAGGAATTCAGCCGACCACAGAGAATCTGGACGGAATCTTCTTGACATCCTACAAAGAAACCAAAGGTTCCATGGAAACGTCGAGACGAAGCAAAACTTTTGCGAACCAATCCACCCCCCATCATCTCACAATAAATGGAAGAATTTACCTTCGTGACTTGCTTACTTCGATCAGAGAGGGTGGGTCGATTCTGGATTGTCGAATGCTTTTCATAGACTTCGTTTAAATATATCTTGCTAGACGTCAATCCGTCCCTTGTCACACTCAATCAGTAAAGCTAGCTGCGTGTCTTTAGCCGCAGGTATACGTACGAAATGTATGGGTTTTTTTGTCATGTTCCTTTCTTTCTTTTACTTGTTTCATTCATTAGACTGCGGGCATGCTGGAGCAGCGCCTTAAAGTTTTTTTTATATAATATATACTAGCCTCCCTCTTTCACACGATGCTACACACAGCATATATGTTTGTATATATATATATATACACCAGCTGCCTTAACTCGTACAGGTCAGTGGATCAGTGGGTATAAGCAGGTGTGTGAAATAGGCTAAAAAGCTTGGTTCATCCGTCACATGGGTCCTCTCGCAACATTTATACTGTCCACTTAGGATACACCGACCTAACCTCTGGCCAGAACCTAACGCCAATTTACCTGAACTCTTGCGGGGGCACCATGTCTGTCCCAAGTGAAAGCCCGAAAGTAAAAGTCATACGCACTAGTTGTCCTTCTGCTGACATGTCTGTCCTACTTGCAAGGCCCCTTGACCGTTCATACGTCATCACTTACCTTATACTTCCAGCCTATCCCACCATCTTTGTCATATATTATGTGTAGTAAGAGGCTTGCTTCCCAACCACATGGTTCTGGGTTCAGTCTCACTGCGTGCCACCTTGAGCAAGTGTCTTCTGCTATAGTCTCAAGCCGACCAAAGCCTTGTGAGTGGTTTTAGTGGATGGAAACTGAAAGAAGCCCATCGAATATATATGTGTGTGTGTGTCTCCTCATGTCTGTGTGTCTGTCTCCCATCACTGCTTGATAACTGGTGTTGGTGTTTATGCTCCTATAACCTAGCAGTTCAGCAAAGCAGACCAAAATAAGTGCTGGATTCAATTCATTCGACTAAAACAGAATTTTTCAAGGCCATCACTTAGGGGCCGGTGTCGGTTTTTTGACATCCCTATAATGTAGTGGTTTTGTAAAAGGAGTGATTGTCCTCCAAGTAAATGCATAAACTACGGTTTAAGCAACATATTACCTGCCTCTGGACGCCCTCTTCCCAAGACGGTACCCATACAGGTGATCCCCAGGAGTGCCTCCGGATTTAAACATCCCCTGGTTGCTTGGATGCTTCAGACTACCCCTGAAGGATCGAGGCAAACCTACCACTTACCTATATATATATATATGTACATACATACATGTGTGAGCATGTATTGTACACGCCAGTAATCTAAAAATGTATTCCAACAGACAAGGTAACTCTCATGGAACTAGGCAACCGAAATATAATGCTTTCAAAAACTAAACCTTTTCCAGGTGTCTTTGGACAAACTTAATCTTCTTGAGACGAAGAGACTCTTAAGGAACTGAGAGAGATGAACACGAATTTGAGACTTTTGATTAGCAACACTGATGAACTCACTCGCTCCACACAAGAGGAAAAGAAGAGAAAGAACAATCCCTGCAACAGCTCAATCAACATTTGTCCGAATTATGCACCAATCTTCATTCTTTACCACATAATAATTGCTTAAATGAAAATCCACCTCCAGATGATACACAAGATAGAAGCCCATGCCCCTCCACTATCAATTAAAAATCGCATTATACACATATAGAATGAACAACTTAAAGCCAGAAAGGTTACTTTCTCACAAGGCAGAAATTTATGAACACTGGTTAAATTCTGCCTCATAAACTCCAAATTAAACGTATTCCAAACGAACAGGACCAACAAAGACAATTATGGGAGAAACTAACACTTGGAAAACATGAAGACAGAAATAGAACTGCTTAAGCTTAGAGCGCTGAGCAATGAAGAAAAATTGAAGAACATAGATGAGGAAATCTACAACGAATTAAAGAAACATTGAGATGGTCAACGCTTGGAAAGTGTCTTTAAACTGTGGCAAACAACTTGTGAAGCTGAAGAAATAAACTCGCTACCAGGCTGGCAAAGACAAAGCAATTTGTTTATTAACTACGAAACACAGTTCATCGTAGAATAGGCATCGGATAAGCTCTTGCTGAAGGAAAACAAACCAAAAACATACACAGAAATTAACCCAAGCTTATCGAAAACAAACCAGAGACGGACAAGGGGAGTCAACTCCACCGACCTTACGTCCCCAAATAACTTAGAAACAACAATCAGGAATTCAGCCGACCACAGAGAATCTGGACGGAATCTTCTTGGCATCCTACAAAGAAATCAAAGGTTCCATGGAAACGTCGAGACGAAGCAAAACTTTTGCGAACCAATCCACCCCCCATCATCTCACAATAAATGGAAGAATTTACCTTCGAGACTTGCTTACTTCGATCAGAGAGGGTGGGTCGATTCTGGATTGTCGAATGCTTTTCATAGACTTCGTTTAAATATATCTTGCTAGACGTCAATCCGTCCCTTGTCACACTCAATCAGTAAAGCTAGCTGCGTGTCTTTAGCCGCAGGTATACGTACGAAATGTATGGTTTTTTTTGTCATGTTCCTTTCTTTCTTTTACTTGTTTCATTCATTAGACTGCGGCCATGCTGGAGCAGCGCCTTAAAGTTTTTTTTATATAATATATACTAGCCTCCCTCTTTCACACGATGCTACACACAGCATATATGTTTGTATATATATATATACACCAGCTGCCTTAACTCGTACAGGTCAGTGGATCAGTGGGTATAAGCAGGTGTGTGAAATAGGCTAAAAAGCTTGGTTCGTCCGTCACATGGGTCCTCTCGCAACATTTATACTGTCCACTTAGGATACACCGACCTAACCTCTGGCCAGAACCTAACGCCAATTTCCCTGAACTCTTGCGGGGGCACCATGTCTGTCCCAAGTGAAAGCCCGAAAGTAAAAGTCATACGCACTAGTTGTCCTTCTGCTGACATGTCTGTCCTACTTGCAAGGCCCCTTGACCGTTCATACGTCATCACTTACCTTATACTTCCAGCCTATCCCACCATCTTTGTCATATATTATGTGTAGTAAGAGGCTTGCTTCCCAACCACATGGTTCTGGGTTCAGTCTCACTGCGTGCCACCTTGAGCAAGTGTCTTCTGCTATAGTCTCAAGCCGACCAAAGCCTTGTGAGTGGTTTTGGTGGATGGAAACTGAAAGAAGCCCATCGAATATATGTGTGTGTGTGTCTCCTCATGTCTGTGTGTCTGTCTCCCATCACTGCTTGATAACTGGTGTTGGTGTTTATGCTCCTATAACCTAGCAGTTCAGCAAAGCAGACCAAAATAAGTGCTGGATTCAATTCATTCGACTAAAACAGAATTTTTCAAGGCCATCACTTAGGGGCCGGTGTCGGTTTTTTGACATCCCTATAATGTAGTGGTTTTGTAAAAGGAGTGATTGTCCTCCAAGTAAATGCATAAACTACGGTTTAAGCAACATATTACCTGCCTCTGGACGCCCTCTTCCCAAGACGGTACCCATACAGGTGATCCCCAGGAGTGCCTCCGGATTTAAACATCCCCTGGTTGCTTGGATGCTTCAGACTACCCTTGAAGGATCGAGGCAAACCTACCACTTACCTATATATATATATATATACATACATACATGTGTGAGGATGTATTGTACACGCCAGTAATCTAAAAATGTATTCCAACAGACAAGGTAACTCTCATGGAACTAGGCAACCGAAATATAATGCTTTCAAAAACTAAACCTTTTCCAGGTGTCTTTGGACAAACTTAATCTTCTGGATACGAACAGACTCTTAAGGAACTGAGAGAGATGAACACGAATTTGAGACTTTTGATTAGCAACACTGATGAACTCACTCGCTCCACACAAGAGGAAGAGAAAGAACAATCCCTGCAACAGCTCAATCAACATTTGTCCGAATTATGCACCACTCTTCATTCTTTACCACATAATAATTGCTTAAATGAAAATCCACCTACAGATGATACACAAGATAGAAGCCCATGCCCCTCCACTATCAATTAAAAACCGCATTATACACATATAGAATGAACAACTTAAAGCCAGAAAAGTTACTTTCTCACAAGGCAGAAATTTATGAACACTGGTTAAATTCTGCCTCATAAACTCCAAATTAAACGTATTCCAAACGAACAGGACCAACAAAGACAATTATGGGAGAAACTAACACTTGGAAAACATGAAGACAGAAATAGAACTGCTTAAGCTTAGAGCGCTGAGCAATGAAGAAAAATTGAAGAACATAGATGAGGAAATCTACAACGAATTAAAGAAACATTGAGATGGTCAACGCTTGGAAAGTGTCTTTAAACTGTGGCAAACAACTTGTGAAGCTGAAGAAATAAACTCGCTACCAGGCTGGCAAAGACAAAGCAATTTGTTTATTAACTACGAAACACAGTTCATCGTAGAATAGGCATCGGATAAGCCCTTGCTGAAGGAAAACAAACCAAAAACATACACAGAAATGAACCCAAGCTTATCGAAAACAAACCAGAGAGGGTCTAGGGGATACAATTGCACCACTCTTACATCCCCAAATAACTTAGAAACAACAATCAGGAATTCAGCCGACCACAGAGAATCTGGACGGAATCTTCTTGGCATCCTACAAAGAAATCAAAGGTTCCATGGAAACGTCGAGACGAAGCAAAACTTTTGCGAACCAATCCACCCCCCATCATCTCACAATAAATGGAAGAATTTACCTTCGTGACTTGCTTACTTCGATCAGAGAGGGTGGGTCGATTCTGGATTGTCGAATGCTTTTCATAGACTTCGTTTAAATATATCTTGCTAGACGTCAATCCGTCCCTTGTCACACTCAATCAGTAAAGCTAGCTGCGTGTCTTTAGCCGCAGGTATACGTACGAAATGTATGGGTTTTTTTGTCATGTTCCTTTCTTTCTTTTACTTGTTTCATTCATTAGACTGCGGGCATGCTGGAGCAGCGCCTTAAAGTTTTTTTTTATATAATATATACTAGCCTCCCTCTTTCACACGATGCTACACACAGCATATATGTTTGTATATATATATATACACCAGCTGCCTTAACTCGTACAGGTCAGTGGATCAGTGGGTATAAGCAGGTGTGTGAAATGGGCTAAAAAGCTTGGTTCGTCCGTCACATGGGTCCTCTCGCAACATTTATACTGTCCACTTAGGATACACCGACCTAACCTCTGGCCAGAACCTAACGCCAATTTCCCTGAACTCTTGCGGGGGCACCATGTCTGTCCCAAGTGAAAGCCCGAAAGTAAAAGTCATACGCACTAGTTGTCCTTCTGCTGACATGTCTGTCCTACTTGCAAGGCCCCTTGACCGTTCATACGTCATCACTTACCTTATACTTCCAGCCTATCCCACCATCTTTGTCATATATTATGTGTAGTAAGAGGCTTGCTTCCCAACCACATGGTTCTGGGTTCAGTCTCACTGCGTGCCACCTTGAGCAAGTGTCTTCTGCTATAGTCTCAAGCCGACCAAAGCCTTGTGAGTGGTTTTAGTGGATGGAAACTGCAAGAAGCCCATCGAATATATATGTGTGTGTGTGTCTCCTCATGTCTGTGTGTCTGTCTCCCATCACTGCTTGATAACTGGTGTTGGTGTTTATGCTCCTATAACCTAGCAGTTCAGCAAAGCAGACCAAAATAAGTGCTGGATTCAATTCATTCGACTAAAACAGAATTTTTCAAGGCCATCACTTAGGGGCCGGTGTCGGTTTTTTGACATCCCTATAATGTAGTGGTTTTGTAAAAGGAGTGATTGTCCTCCAAGTAAATGCATAAACTACGGTTTAAGCAACATATTACCTGCCTCTGGACGCCCTCTTCCCAAGACGGTACCCATACAGGTGATCCCCAGGAGTGCCTCCGGATTTAAACATCCCCTGGTTGCTTGGATGCTTCAGACTACCCCTGAAGGATCGAGGCAAACCTACCACTTACCTATATATATATATATGTACATACATACATGTGTGAGCATGTATTGTACACGCCAGTAATCTAAAAATGTATTCCAACAGACAAGGTAACTCTCATGGAACTAGGCAACCGAAATATAATGCTTTCAAAAACTAAACCTTTTCCAGGTGTCTTTGGACAAACTTAATCTTCTTGAGACGAAGAGACTCTTAAGGAACTGAGAGAGATGAACACGAATTTGAGACTTTTGATTAGCAACACTGATGAACTCACTCGCTCCACACAAGAGGAAAAGAAGAGAAAGAACAATCCCTGCAACAGCTCAATCAACATTTGTCCGAATTATGCACCAATCTTCATTCTTTACCACATAATAATTGCTTAAATGAAAATCCACCTCCAGATGATACACAAGATAGAAGCCCATGCCCCTCCACTATCAATTAAAAACCGCATTATACACATATAGAATGAACAACTTAAAGCCAGAAAGGTTACTTTCTCACAAGGCAGAAATTTATGAACACTGGTTAAATTCTGCCTCATAAACTCCAAATTAAACGTATTCCAAACGAACAGGACCAACGAAGACAATTATGGGAGAAACTAACACTTGGAAAACATGAAGACAGAAATAGAACTGCTTAAGCTCAGAGCGCTGAGCAATGAAGAAAAATTGAAGAACATAGATGAGGAAATCTACAACGAATTAAAGAAACATTGAGATGGTCAACGCTTGGAAAGTGTCTTTAAAGTGTGGCAAACAACTTGTGAAGCTGAAGAAACAAACTCGCTACAAGGCTGGCAAAGACAAAGCAATTTGTTTATTAACTACAAAACACAGTTCATCGTAGAATAGGCATCGGATAAGCCCTTGCTGAAGGAAAACAAACCAAAAACATACACAGAAATGAACCCAAGCTTATCGAAAACAAACCAGAGAGGGTCTAGGGGATACAATTGCACCACTCTTACATCCCCAAATAACTTAGAAACAACAATCAGGAATTCAGCCGACCACAGAGAATCTGGACGGAATCTTCTTGGCATCCTACAAAGAAATCAAAGGTTCCATGGAAACGTCGAGACGAAGCAAAACTTTTGCGAACCAATCCACCCCCCATCATCTCACAATAAATGGAAGAATTTACCTTCGAGACTTGCTTACTTCGATCAGAGAGGGTGGGTCGATTCTGGATTGTCGAATGCTTTTCATAGACTTCGTTTAAATATATCTTGCTAGACGTCAATCCGTCCCTTGTCACACTCAATCAGTAAAGCTAGCTGCGTGTCTTTAGCCGCAGGTATACGTACGAAATGTATGGGTTTTTTTGTCATGTTCCTTTCTTTCTTTTACTTGTTTCATTCATTAGACTGCGGGCATGCTGGAGCAGCGCCTTAAAGTTTTTTTTTATATAATATATACTAGCCTCCCTCTTTCACACAATGCTACACACAGCATATATGTTTGTATATATATATATACACCAGCTGCCTTAACTCGTACGGGTCAGTGGATCAGTGGGTATAAGCAGGTGTTTGAAATGGGCTAAAAAGCTTGGTTCATCTGTCACATGGGTCCTCTCGCAACATTTATACTGTCCACTTAGGATACACCGACCTAACCTCTGGCCAGAACCTAACGCCAATTTCCCTGAACTCTTGCGGGGGCACCATGTCTGTCCCAAGTGAAAGCCCGAAAGTAAAAGTCATACGCACTAGTTGTCCTTCTGCTGACATGTCTGTCCTACTTGCAAGGCCCCTTGACCGTTCATACGTCATCACTTACCTTATACTTCCAGCCTATCCCACCATCTTTGTCATATATTATGTGTAGTAAGAGGCTTGC
The DNA here is from genome assembly GCF_046866305.1 of Octopus bimaculoides. Classification (NCBI taxonomy): domain Eukaryota; kingdom Metazoa; phylum Mollusca; class Cephalopoda; order Octopoda; family Octopodidae; genus Octopus; species Octopus bimaculoides. The sequence continues at coordinate 117,742 of NW_028315323.1, read as the reverse complement.
TTCCCAACCACATGGTTCTGGGTTCAGTCTCACTGCGTGCCACCTTGAGCAAGTGTCTTCTGCTATAGTCTCAAGCCGACCAAAGCCTTGTGAGTGGTTTTGGTGGATGGAAACTGAAAGAAGCCCATCGAATATATATGTGTGTGTGTGTCTCCTCATGTCTGTGTGTCTGTCTCCCATCACTGCTTGATAACTGGTGTTGGTGTTTATGCTCCCATAATCTAGCAGTTCAGCAAAGCAGACCAAAATAAGTGCTGGATTCAATTCATTCGACTGAAACAGAATTTTTCAAGGCCATCACTTAGGGGCCGGTGTCGGTTTTTTGACATCCCTATAATGTAGTGGTTTTGTAAAAGGAGATTTATGGAAAAAAAAAATGAAACACCTCCTGTGTTCATAATGTCAACACACTCACACAAACATGTATATGGGCATACACAGACAAACATATATGTGCATGTACGTACTCATATGTATACACATATCCACACTCCAAACACTATTATGACAACTTACTGATTGTCCTCCAAGTAAATGCATAAACTACGGTTTAAGCAACATATTACCTGCCTCTGGACGCCCTCTTCCCAAGACGGTACCCATACAGGTGATCCCCAGGAGTGCCTCCGGATTTAAACATCCCCTGGTTGCTTGGATGCTTCAGACTACCCCCGAAGGATCGAGGCAAACCTACCACTTACCTATATATATATATATACATACATACATGTGTGAGCATGTATTGTACACGCCAGTAATCTAAAAATGTATTCCAACAGACAAGGTAACTCTCATGGAACTAGGCAACCGAAATATAATGCTTTCAAAAACTAAACCTTTTCCAGGTGTCTTTGGACAAACTTAATCTTCTTGAGACGAAGAGACTCTTAAGGAACTGAGATAGATGAACACGAATTTGAGACTTTTGATTAGCAACACTGATGAACTCACTCGCTCCACACAAGAGGAAGAGAAAGAACAATCCCTGCAACAGCTCAATCAACATTTGTCCGAATTATGCACCACTCTTCATTCTTTACCACATAATAATTGCTTAAATGAAAATCCACCTACAGATGATACACAAGATAGAAGCCCATCCCCCTCCACTATCAATTAAAAACCGCATTATACACATATAGAATTAAAAACTTAAAGCCAGATAGGTTACTTTCTGGAACATGATCAAAAACAAGCACAAGGCAGAAATTTATGAACACTGGTTAAATTCTGCCTCATAAACTCCAAATTAAACATATTCCAAACGAACAGGACCAACAAAGACAATTATGGGAGAAACTAACACTTGGAAAACATGAATACAGAAATAGAACTGCTTAAGCTTAGAGCGCTGAGCAATGAAGAAAAATTGAAGAACATAGATGAGGAAATCTACAACGAATTAAAGAAACATTGAGATGGTCAACGCTTTGAAAGAGTCTTTAAACTGTGGCAAACAACTTGTGAAGCTGAAGAAATAAACTCGCTACCAGGCTGGCAAAGACAAAGCAATTTGTTTATTAACTACGAAACACAGTTCATCGTAGAATAGGCATCGGATAAGCCCTTGCTGAAGGAAAACAAACCAAAAACATACACAGAAATGAACCCAAGCTTATCGAAAACAAACCAGAGAGGGTCTAGGGGATACAATTGCACCACTCTTACATCCCCAAATAACTTAGAAACAACAATCAGGAATTCAGCCGACCACAGAGAATCTGGACGGAATCTTCTTGGCATCCTACAAAGAAATCAAAGGTTCCATGGAAACGTCGAGACGAAGCAAAACTTTTGCGAACCAATCCACCCCCCATCATCTCACAATAAATGGAAGAATTTACCTTCGTGACTTGCTTACTTCGATCAGAGAGGGTGGGTCGATTCTGGATTGTCGAATGCTTTTCATAGACTTCGTTTAAATATATCTTGCTAGACGTCAATCCGTCCCTTGTCACACTCAATCAGTAAAGCTAGCTGCGTGTCTTTAGCCGCAGGTATACGTACGAAATGTATGGATTTTTTTGTCATGTTCCTTTCTTTCTTTTACTTGTTTCATTCATTAGACTGCGGCCATGCTGGAGCAGCGCCTTAAAGTTTTTTTTATATAATATATACTAGCCTCCCTCTTTCACACGATGCTACACACAGCATATATGTTTGTATATATATATATACACCAGCTGCCTTAACTCGTACAGGTCAGTGGATCAGTGGGTATAAGCAGGTGTGTGAAATAGGCTAAAAAGCTTGGTTCGTCCGTCACATGGGTCCTCTCGCAACATTTATACTGTCCACTTAGGATACACCGACCTAACCTCTGGCCAGAACCTAACGCCAATTTACCTGAACTCTTGCGGGGGCACCATGTCTGTCCCAAGTGAAAGCCCGAAAGTAAAAGTCATACGCACTAGTTGTCCTTCTGTTGACATGTCTGTCCTACTTGCAAGGCCCCTTGACCGTTCATACGTCATCACTTACCTTATACTTCCAGCCTATCCCACCATCTTTGTCATATATTATGTGTAGTAAGAGGCTTGCTTCCCAACCACATGGTTCTGGGTTCAGTCTCACTGCGTGCCACCTTGAGCAAGTGTCTTCTGCTATAGTCTCAAGCCGACCAAAGCCTTGTGAGTGGTTTTAGTGGATGGAAACTGAAAGAAGCCCATCGAATATATATGTGTGTGTGTGTCTCCTCATGTCTGTGTGTCTGTCTCCCATCACTGCTTGATAACTGGTGTTGGTGTTTATGCTCCTATAACCTAGCAGTTCAGCAAAGCAGACCAAAATAAGTGCTGGATTCAATTCATTCGACTAAAACAGAATTTTTCAAGGCCATCACTTAGGGGCCGGTGTCGGTTTTTTGACATCCCTATAATGTAGTGGTTTTGTAAAAGGAGTGATTGTCCTCCAAGTAAATGCATAAACTACGGTTTAAGCAACATATTACCTGCCTCTGGACGCCCTCTTCCCAAGACGGTACCCATACAGGTGATCCCCAGGAGTGCCTCCGGATTTAAACATCCCCTGGTTGCTTGGATGCTTCAGACTACCCCTGAAGGATCGAGGCAAACCTACCACTTACCTATATATATATATATATACATGTGTGAGCATGTATTGTACACGCCAGTAATCTAAAAATGTATTCCAACAGACAAGGTAACTCTCATGGAACTAGGCAACCGAAATATAATGCTTTCAAAAACTAAACCTTTTCCAGGTGTCTTTGGACAAACTTAATCTTCTTGATACGAAGAGACTCTTAAGGAACTGAGAGAGATGAACACGAATTTGAGACTTTTGATTAGCAACACTGATGAACTCACTCGCTCCACACAAGAGGAAAAGAAGAGAAAGAACAATCCCTGCAACAGCTCAATCAACATTTGTCCGAATTATGCAACACTCTTCATTCTTTACCACATAATAATTGCTTAAATGAAAATCCACCTACAGATGATACACAAGATAGAAGCCCATGCCCCTCCACTATCAATTAAAAACCGCATTATACACATATAGAATGAACAACTTAAAGCCAGAAAGGTTACTTTCTCACAAGGCAGAAATTTATGAACACTGGTTAAATTCTGCCTCATAAACTCCAAATTAAACGTATTCCAAACGAACAGGACCAACAAAGACAATTATGGGAGAAACTAACACTTGGAAAACATGAAGACAGAAATAGAACTGCTTAAGCTTAGAGCGCTGAGCAATGAAGAAAAATTGAAGAACATAGATTAGGAAATCTACAACGAATTAAAGAAACATTGAGATGGTCAACGCTTGGAAAGTGTCTTTAAACTGTGGCAAACAACTTGTGAAGCTGAAGAAATAAACTCGCTACCAGGCTGGCAAAGACAAAGCAATTTGTTTATTAACTACGAAACACAGTTCATCGTAGAATAGGCATCGGATAAGCCCTTGCTGAAGGAAAACAAACCAAAAACATACGCAGAAATGAACCCAAGCTTATCGAAAACAAACCAGAGACGGACAAGGGGAGGCAACTCCACCGACCTTACGTCCCCAAATAACTTAGAAACAACAATCAGGAATTCAGCCGACCACAGAGAATCTGGACGGAATCTTCTTGGCATCCTACAAAGAAATCAAAGGTTCCATGGAAACGTCGAGACGAAGCAAAACTTTTGCGAACCAATCCACCCCCCATCATCTCACAATAAATGGAAGAATTTACCTTCGAGACTTGGTTACTTCGATCAGAGAGGGTGGGTCGATTCTGGATTGTCGAATGCTTTTCATAGACTTCGTTTAAATATATCTTGCTAGACGTCAATCCGTCCCTTGTCACACTCAACCTGTAAAGCTAGCTGCGTGTCTTTAGCCGCAGGTATGCGTACGAAATGTATGGTTTTTTTTGTCATGTTCCTTTCTTTCTTTTACTTGTTTCATTCATTAGACTGCGGCCATGCTGGAGCAGCGCCTTAAAGTTTTTTTTATATAATATATACTAGCCTCCCTCTTTCACACGATGCTACACACAGCATATATGTTTGTATATATATATATACACCAGCTGCCTTAACTCGTACAGGTCAGTGGATCAGTGGGTATAAGCAGGTGTGTGAAATAGGCTAAAAAGCTTGGTTCGTCCGTCACATGGGTCCTCTCGCAACATTTATACTGTCCACTTAGGATACACCGACCTAACCTCTGGCCAGAACCTAACGCCAATTTACCTGAACTCTTGCGGGGGCACCATGTCTGTCCCAAGTGAAAGCCCGAAAGTAAAAGTCATACGCACTAGTTGTCCTTCTGCTGACATGTCTGTCCTACTTGCAAGGCCCCTTGACCGTTCATACGTCATCGCTTAGCTTATACTTCCAGCCTATCCCACCATCTTTGTCATATATTATGTGTAGTAAGAGGCTTGCTTCCCAACCACATGGTTCTGGGTTCAGTCTCACTGCGTGCCACCTTGAGCAAGTGTCTTCTGCTATAGTCTCAAGCCGACCCAAGCCTTGTGAGTGGTTTTGGTGGATGGAAACTGAAAGAAGCCCATCGAATATATATGTGTGTGTGTGTCTCCTCATGTCTGTGTGTCTGTCTCCCATCACTGCTTGATAACTGGTGTTGGTGTTTATGCTCCTATAACCTAGCAGTTCAGCAAAGCAGACCAAAATAAGTGCTGGATTCAATTCATTCGACTGAAACAGAATTTTTCAAGGCCATCACTTAGGGGCCGGTGTCGGTTTTTTGACATCCCTATAATGTAGTGGATTTGTTAAAGGAGATTTATGGAAAAAAAAAAAAGAAAGAAACACCTCCTGTGTTCATAATGTCAACACACTCACACAAACATGTATATGGGCATACACAGACAAACATATATGTGCATGTACGTACTCATATGTATACACATATCCACACTCCAAACACTATTATGACAACTTACTGATTGTCCTCCAAGTAAATGCATAAACTACGGTTTAAGCAACATATTACCTGCCTCTGGACGCCCTCTTCCCAAGACGGTACCCATACAGGTGATCCCCAGGAGTGCCTCCGGGTTTAAACATCCCCTGGTTGCTTGGATGCTTCAGACTACCCCTGAAGGATCGAGGCAAACCTACCACTTACCTATATATATATATATACATACATACATGTGTGAGCATGTATTGTACACGCCAGTAATCTAAAAATGTATTCCAACAGACAAGGTAACTCTCATGGAACTAGGCAACCGAAATATAATGCTTTCAAAAACTAAACCTTTTCCAGGTGTCTTTGGACAAACTTAATCTTCTTGAGACGAAGAGACTCTTAAGGAACTGAGAGAGATGAACACGAATTTGAGACTTTTGATTAGCAACACTGATGAACTCACTCGCTCCACACAAGAGGAAAAGAAGAGAAAGAACAATCCCTGCAACAGCTCAATCAACATTTGTCCGAATTATGCAACACTCTTCATTCTTTACCACATAATAATTGCTTAAATGAAAATCCACCTACAGATGATACACAAGATAGAAGCCCATGCCCCTCCACTATCAATTAAAAACCGCATTATACACATATAGAATGAACAACTTAAAGCCAGAAAGGTTACTTTCTCACAAGGCAGAAATTTATGAACACTGGTTAAATTCTGCCTCATAAACTCCAAATTAAACGTATTCCAAACGAACAGGACCAACAAAGACAATTATGGGAGAAACTAACACTTGGAAAACATGAAGACAGAAATAGAACTGCTTAAGCTTAGAGCGCTGAGCAATGAAGAAAAATTGAAGAACATAGATGAGGAAACCTACGACGAATTAAAGAAACATTGAGATGGTCAACGCTTGGAAAGTGTCTTTAAACTGTGGCAAACAACTTGTGAAGCTGAAGAAATAAACTCGCTACCAGGCTGGCAAAGACAAAGCAATTTGTTTATTAACTACGAAACACAGTTCATCGTAGAATAGGCATCGGATAAGCCCTTGCTGAAGGAAAACAAACCAAAAACATACACAGAAATTAACCCAAGCTTATCGAAAACAAACCAGAGACGGACAAGGGGAGGCAACTCCACCGACCTTACGTCCCCAAATAACTTAGAAACAACAATCAGGAATTCAGCCGACCACAGAGAATCTGGACGGAATCTTCTTGGCATCCTACAAAGAAATCAAAGGTTCCATGGAAACGTCGAGACGAAGCAAAACTTTTGCGAACCAATCCACCCCCCCGTCATCTCACAATAAATGGAAGAATTTACCTTCGAGACTTGGTTACTTCGATCAGAGAGGGTGGGTCGATTCTGGATTGTCGAATGCTTTTCATAGACTTCGTTTAAATATATCTTGCTAGACGTCAATCCGTCCCTTGTCACACTCAACCAGTAAAGCTAGCTGCGTGTCTTTAGCCGCAGGTATGCGTACGAAATGTATGGGTTTTTTTGTCATGTTCCTTTCTTTCATTTACTTGTTTCATTCATTAGACTGCGGCCATGCTGGAGCAGCGCCTTAAAGTTTTTTTTATATAATATATACTAGCCTCCCTCTTTCACACGATGCTACACACAGCATATATGTTTGTATATATATATATACACCAGCTGCCTTAACTCGTACAGGTCAGTGGATCAGTGGGTATAAGCAGGTGTGTGAAATAGGCTAAAAAGCTTGGTTCGTCCGTCACATGGGTCCTCTCGCAACATTTATACTGTCCACTTAGGATACACCGACCTAACCTCTGGCCAGAACCTAACGCCAATTTCCCTGAACTCTTGCGGGGGCACCATGTCTGTCCCAAGTGAAAGCCCGAAAGTAAAAGTCATACGCACTAGTTGTCCTTCTGCTGACATGTCTGTCCTACTTGCAAGGCCCCTTGACCGTTCATACGTCATCGCTTAGCTTATACTTCCAGCCTATCCCACCATCTGTGTCATATATTATGTGTAGTAAGAGGCTTGCTTCCCATCCACATGGTTCTGGGTTCAGTCTCACTGCGTGCCACCTTGAGCAAGTGTCTTCTGCTATAGTCTCAAGCCGACCCAAGCCTTGTGAGTGGTTTTGGTGGATGGAAACTGAAAGAAGCCCATCGAATATATATGTGTGTGTGTGTCTCCTCATGTCTGTGTGTCTGTCTCCCATCACTGCTTGATAACTGGTGTTGGTGTTTATGCTCCTATAACCTAGCAGTTCAGCAAAGCAGACCAAAATAAGTGCTGGATTCAATTCATTCGACTGAAACAGAATTTTTCAAGGCCATCACTTAGGGGCCGGTGTCGGTTTTTTGACATCCCTATAATGTAGTGGATTTGTTAAAGGAGATTTATGGAAAAAAAAAAAAAGAAAGAAACACCTCCTGTGTTCATAATGTCAACACCCTCACACAAACATGTATATGGGCATACACAGACAAACATATATGTGCATGTACGTACTCATATGTATACACATATCCACACTCCAAACACTATTATGACAACTTACTGATTGTCCTCCAAGTAAATGCATAAATTACGGTTTAAGCAACATATTACCTGCCTCTGGACGGTACCCATACAGGTGATCCCCAGGAGTGCCTCCGGATTTAAACATCCCCTGGTTGCTTGGATGCTTCAGACTACCCCTGAAGGATCGAGGCAAACCTACCACTTACCTATATATATATATATATATATATATATATATATATACATACATACATGTGTGAGCATGTATTGTACACGCCAGTAATCTAAAAATGTATTCCAACAGACAAGGTAACTCTCATGGAACTAGGCAACCGAAATATAGTGCTTTCAAAAACTAAACCTTTTCCAGGTGTCTTTGGACAAACTTAATCTTCTTGATACGAAGAGACTCTTAAGGAACTGAGAGAGATGGACACGAATTTGAGACTTTTGATTAGCAACACTGATGAACTCACTCGCTCCACACAAGAGGAAGAGAAAGAACAATCCCTGCAACAGCTCAATCAACATTTGTCCGAATTATGCACCACTCTTCATTCTTTACCACATAATAATTGCTTAAATGAAAATCCACCTACAGATGATACACAAGATAGAAGCCCATGCCCCTCCACTATCAATTAAAAACCGCATTATACACATATAGAATGAAAAACTTAAAGCCAGAAAGGTTACTTTCTGGAACATGGTCAAAAACAAGCACAAGGCAGAAATTTATGAACACTGGTTAAATTCTGCCTCATAAACTCCAAATTAAACGTATTCCAAACGAACAGGACCAACAAAGACAATTATGGGAGAAACTAACACTTGGAAAACATGAAGACAGAAATAGAACTGCTTAAGCTCAGAGCGCTGAGCAATGAAGAAAAATTGAAGAACATAGATGAGGAAATCTACAACGAATTAAAGAAACATTGAGATGGTCAACGCTTGGAAAGTGTCTTTAAAGTGTGGCAAACAACTTGTGAAGCTGAAGAAACAAACTCGCTACAAGGCTGGCAAAGACAAAGCAATTTGTTTATTAACTACGAAACACAGTTCATCGTAGAATAGGCATCGGATAAGCCCTTGCTGAAGGAAAACAAACCAAAAACATACACAGAAATGAACCCAAGCTTATCGAAAACAAACCAGAGACGGACAAGGGGAGGCAACTCCACCGACCTTACATCCCCAAATAACTTAGAAACAACAATCAGGAATTCAGCCGACCACAGAGAATCTGGACGGAATCTTCTTGGCATCCTACAAAGAAATCAAAGGTTCCATGGAAACGTCGAGACGAAGCAAAACTTTTGCGAACCAATCCACCCCCCATCATCTCACAATAAATGGAAGAATTTACCTTCGAGACTTGCTTACTTCGATCAGAGAGGGTGGGTCGATTCTGGATTGTCGAATGCTTTTCATAGACTTCGTTTAAATATATCTTGCTAGACATCAATCCGTCCCTTGTCACACTCAATCAGTAAAGCTAGCTGCGTGTCTTTAGCCGCAGGTATACGTACGAAATGTATGGGTTTTTTTGTCATGTTCCTTTCTTTCTTTTACTTGTTTCATTCATTAGACTGCGGGCATGCTGGAGCAGCGCCTTAAAGTTTTTTTTATATAATATATACTAGCCTCCCTCTTTCACACGATGCTACACACAGCATATATGTTTGTATATATATATATATACACCAGCTGCCTTAACTCGTACAGGTCAGTGGATCAGTGGGTATAAGCAGGTGTGTGAAATGGGCTAAAAAGCTTGGTTCATCCGTCACATGGGTCCTCTCGCAACATTTATACTGTCCACTTAGGATACACCGACCTAACCTCTGGCCAGAACCTAACGCCAATTTCCCTGAACTCTTGCGGGGGCACCATGTCTGTCCCAAGTGAAAGCCCGAAAGTAAAAGTCATACGCACTAGTTGTCCTTCTGCTGACATGTCTGTCCTACTTGAAAGGCCCCTTGACCGTTCATACGTCATCACTTACCTTATACTTCCAGCCTATCCCACCATCTTTGTCATATATTATGTGTAGTAAGAGGCTTGCTTCCCAACCACATGGTTCTGGGTTCAGTCTCACTGCGTGCCACCTTGAGCAAGTGTCTTCTGCTATAGTCTCAAGCCGACCAAAGCCTTGTGAGTGGTTTTGGTGGATGGAAACTGAAAGAAGCCCATCGAATATATATGTGTGTGTGTATGTGTGTGTCTGCCTGTCTCCCATCACTGCTTGATAACTGGTGTTGGTGTTTATGCTCCTATAACCTAGCAGTTCAGCAAAGCAGACCAAAATAAGTGCTGGATTCAATTCATTCGACTGAAACAGAATTTTTCAAGGCCATCACTTAGGGGCCGGTGTCGGTTTTTTGACATCCCTATAACGTAGTGGTTTTGTAAAAGGAGATTTATAAAAAAAAGAAAGAAACACCTCCTGTGTTCATAATGTCTACATACATACACACTCACACAAACATGTATATGGGCTTACACAGAGAAACATATATGTGCATGTACGTACTCATATGTATACACATATCCACACTCCAAACACTATTATGACAACTTACTGATTGTCCTCCAAGTAAATGCATAAATTACGGTTTAAGCAACATATTACCTGCCTCTGGATGCCGTCTTCCCAAGACGGTACCCATAGAGGTGATCCCCAGGAGTGCCTCCGGATTTAAACATCCCCTGGTTGCTTGGATGCTTCAGACTACCCCTGAAAGATCGAGGCAAACCTACCACTTACCTATATATATATATATATATATATACATACATACATGTGTGAGCATGTATTATACACGCCAGTAATCTAAAAATGTATTCCAACAGACAAGGTAACTCTCATGGAACTAGGCAACCGAAATATAATGCTTTCAAAAACTAAACCTTTTCCAGGTGTCTTTGGACAAATTTAATCTTCTTGATACGAAGAGACTCTTAAGGAACTGAGAGAGATGAACACGAATTTGAGACTTTTGATTAGCAACACTGATGAACTCACTCGCTCCACACAAGAGGAAAAGAAGAGAAAGAACAATCCCTGCAACAGCTCAATCAACATTTGTCCGAATTATGCACCACTCTTCATTCTTTACCACATAATAATTGCTTAAATGAAAATCCACCTACAGATGATAAACAAGATAGAAGCCCATGCCCCTCCACTATCAATTAAAAACCGCATTATACACATATAGAATGAAAAACTTAAAGCCAGAAAGGTTACTTTCTGGAATATGATCAAAAACAAGCAGAAGGCAGAAATTTATGAACACTGGTTAAATTCTGCCTCATAAACTCCAAATTAAACGTATTCCAAACGAACAGGACCAACGAAGACAATTATGGGAGAAACTAACACTTGGAAAACATGAAGACAGAAATAGAACTGCTTAAGCTCAGAGCGCTGAGCAATGAAGAAAAATTGAAGAACATAGATGAGGAAATCTACAACGAATTAAAGAAACATTGAGATGGTCAACGCTTGGAAAGTGTCTTTAAAGTGTGGCAAACAACTTGTGAAGCTGAAGAAACAAACTCGCTACAAGGCTGGCAAAGACAAAGCAATTTGTTTATTAACTACGAAACACAGTTCATCGTAGAATAGGCATCGGATAAGCCCTTGCTGAAGGAAAACAAACCAAAAACATACACAGAAATGAACCCAAGCTTATCGAAAACAAACCAGAGAGGTTCTAGGGGATACAATTGCACCACTCTTACATCCCCAAATAACTTAGAAACAACAATCAGGAATTCAGCCGACCACAGAGAATCTGGACGGAATCTTCTTGGCATCCTACAAAGAAATCAAAGGTTCCATGGAAACGTCGAGACGAAGCAAAACTTTTGCGAACCAATCCACCCCCCATCATCTCACAATAAATGGAAGAATTTACCTTCGAGACTTGCTTACTTCAATCAGAGAGGGTGGGTCGATTCTGGATTGTCGAATGCTTTTCATAGACTTCGTTTAAATATATCTTGCTAGACGTCAATCCGTCCCTTGTCACACTCAATCAGTAAAGCTAGCTGCGTGTCTTTAGCCGCAGGTATACGTACGAAATGTATGGGTTTTTTTGTCATGTTCCTTTCTTTCTTTTACTTGTTTCATTCATTAGACTGCGGGCATGCTGGAGCAGCGCCTTAAAGTTTTTTTTTATATAATATATACTAGCCTCCCTCTTTCACACGATGCTACACACAGCATATATGTTTGTATATATATATATACACCAGCTGCCTTAACTCGTACGGGTCAGTGGATCAGTGGGTATAAGCAGGTGTTTGAAATGGGCTAAAAAGCTTGGTTCATCTGTCACATGGGTCCTCTCGCAACATTTATACTGTCCACTTAGGATACACCGACCTAACCTCTGGCCAGAACCTAACGCCAATTTCCCTGAACTCTTGCGGGGGCACCATGTCTGTCCCAAGTGAAAGCCCGAAAGTAAAAGTCATACGCACTAGTTGTCCTTCTGCTGACATGTCTGTCCTACTTGCAAGGCCCCTTGACCGTTCATACGTCATCACTTACCTTATACTTCCAGCCTATCCCACCATCTTTGTCATATATTATGTGTAGTAAGAGGCTTGCTTCCCAACCACATGGTTCTGGGTTCAGTCTCACTGCGTGCCACCTTGAGCAAGTGTCTCCTGCTGTAGTCTCAAGCCGACCAAAGCCTTGTGAGTGGTTTTGGTGGATGGAAACTGAAAGAAGCCCATCGAATATATATGTGTGTGTGTATGTGTGTGTCTGTCTGTCTCCCATCACTGCTTGATAACTGGTGTTGGTGTTTATGCTCCTATAACCTAGCAGTTCAGCAAAGCAGACCAAAATAAGTGCTGGATTCAATTCATTCGACTAAAACAGAATTTTTCAAGGCCATCACTTCGGGGCCGGTGTCGGTTTTTTGACATCCCTATAATGTAGTGGTTTTGTAAAAGGAGTGATTGTCCTCCAAGTAAATGCATAAACTACGGTTTAAGCAACATATTACCTGCCTCTGGACGCCCTCTTCCCAAGACGGTACCCATACAGGTGATCCCCAGGAGTGCCTCCGGATTTAAACATCCCCTGGTTGCTTGGATGCTTCAGACTACCCCTGAAGGATCGAGGCAAACCTACCACTTACCTATATATATATATATATATATATATATATATATATATATATATATATATATATATATACATACATACATGTGTGAGCATGTATTGTACACGCCAGTAATCTAAAAATGTATTCCAACAGACAAGGTAACTCTCATGGAACTAGGCAACCGAAATATAGTGCTTTCAAAAACTAAACCTTTTCCAGGTGTCTTTGGACAAACTTAATCTTCTTGATACGAAGAGACTCTTAAGGAACTGAGAGAGATGGACACGAATTTGAGACTTTTGATTAGCAACACTGATGAACTCACTCGCTCCACACAAGAGGAAGAGAAAGAACAATCCCTGCAACAGCTCAATCAACATTTGTCCGAATTATGCACCACTCTTCATTCTTTACCACATAATAATTGCTTAAATGAAAATCCACCTACAGATGATACACAAGATAGAAGCCCATGCCCCTCCACTATCAATTAAAAACCGCATTATACACATATAGAATGAAAAACTTAAAGCCAGAAAGGTTACTTTCTGGAACATGGTCAAAAACAAGCACAAGGCAGAAATTTATGAACACTGGTTAAATTCTGCCTCATAAACTCCAAATTAAACGTATTCCAAACGAACAGGACCAACAAAGACAATTATGGGAGAAACTAACACTTGGAAAACATGAAGACAGAAATAGAACTGCTTAAGCTCAGAGCGCTGAGCAATGAAGAAAAATTGAAGAACATAGATGAGGAAATCTACAACGAATTAAAGAAACATTGAGATGGTCAACGCTTGGAAAGTGTCTTTAAAGTGTGGCAAACAACTTGTGAAGCTGAAGAAACAAACTCGCTACAAGGCTGGCAAAGACAAAGCAATTTGTTTATTAACTACGAAACACAGTTCATCGTAGAATAGGCATCGGATAAGCCCTTGCTGAAGGAAAACAAACCAAAAACATACACAGAAATGAACCCAAGCTTATCGAAAACAAACCAGAGAGGGTCTAGGGGAGGCAACTCCACCGACCTTACATCCCCAAATAACTTAGAAACAACAATCAGGAATTCAGCCGACCACAGAGAATCTGGACGGAATCTTCTTGGCATCCTACAAAGAAATCAAAGGTTCCATGGAAACGTCGAGACGAAGCAAAACTTTTGCGAACCAATCCACCCCCCATCATCTCACAATAAATGGAAGAATTTACCTTCGTGACTTGCTTACTTCGATCAGAGAGGGTGGGTCGATTCTGGATTGTCGAATGCTTTTCATAGACTTCGTTTAAATATATCTTGCTAGATATCAATCCGTCCCTTGTCACACTCAATCAGTAAAGCTAGCTGCGTGTCTTTAGCCGCAGGTATACGTACGAAATGTATGGGTTTTTTTGTCATGTTCCTTTCTTTCTTTTACTTGTTTCATTCATTAGACTGCGGGCATGCTGGAGCAGCGCCTTAAAGTTTTTTTTTATATAATATATACTAGCCTCCCTCTTTCACACGATGCTACACACAGCATATATGTTTGTATATATATATATACACCAGCTGCCTTAACTCGTACAGGTCAGTGGATCAGTGGGTATAAGCAGGTGTTTGAAATGGGCTAAAAAGCTTGGTTCATCTGTCACATGGGTCCTCTCGCAACATTTATACTGTCCACTTAGGATACACCGACCTAACCTCTGGCCAGAACCTAACGCCAATTTCCCTGAACTCTTGCGGGGGCACCATGTCTGTCCCAAGTGAAAGCCCGAAAGTAAAAGTCATACGCACTAGTTGTCCTTCTGCTGACATGTCTGTCCTACTTGCAAGGCCCCTTGACCGTTCATACGTCATCACTTACCTTATACTTCCAGCCTATCCCACCATCTTTGTCATATATTATGTGTAGTAAGAGGCTTGCTGCCCAACCACATGGTTCTGGGTTCAGTCTCACTGCGTGCCACCTTGAGCAAGTGTCTCCTGCTGTAGTCTCAAGCCGACCAAAGCCTTGTGAGTGGTTTTGGTGGATGGAAACTGAAAGAAGCCCATCGAATATATATGTGTGTGTGTATGTGTGTGTCTGTCTGTCTCCCATCACTGCTTGATAACTGGTGTTGGTGTTTATGCTCCTATAACCTAGCAGTTCAGCAAAGCAGACCAAAATAAGTGCTGGATTCAATTCATTCGACTGAAACAGAATTTTTCAAGGCCATCACTTAGGGGCCGGTGTCGGTTTTTTGACATCCCTATAACGTAGTGGTTTTGTAAAAGGAGATTTATAAAAAAAAGAAAGAAACACCTCCTGTGTTCATAATATCTACATACATACACACTCACACAAACATGTATATGGGCTTACACAGACAAACATATATGTGCATGTACGTACTCATATGTATACACATATCCACACTCCAAACACTATTATGACAACTTACTGATTGTCCTCCAAGTAAATGCATAAATTACGGTTTAAGCAACATATTACCTGCCTCTGGATGCCGTCTTCCCAAGACGGTACCCATAGAGGTGATCCCCAGGAGTGCCTCCGGATTTAAACATCCCCTGGTTGCTTGGATGCTTCAGACTACCCCTGAAGGATCGAGGCAAACCTACCACTTA
The DNA here is from genome assembly GCF_046866305.1 of Octopus bimaculoides. Lineage (NCBI taxonomy): Eukaryota > Metazoa > Mollusca > Cephalopoda > Octopoda > Octopodidae > Octopus > Octopus bimaculoides. The sequence goes on along the minus strand of NW_028315323.1, from coordinate 102,075 downwards.
CCTATATATATATATATATATATATACATACATACATGTGTGAGCATGTATTGTACACGCCAGTAATCTAAAAATGTATTCCAACAGACAAGGTAACTCTCATGGAACTAGGCAACCGAAATATAATGCTTTCAAAAACTAAACCTTTTCCAGGTGTCTTTGGACAAATTTAATCTTCTTGATACGAAGAGACTCTTAAGGAACTGAGAGAGATGAACACGAATTTGAGACTTTTGATTAGCAACACTGATGAACTCACTCGCTCCACACAAGAGGAAAAGAAGAGAAAGAACAATCCCTGCAACAGCTCAATCAACATTTGTCCGAATTATGCACCACTCTTCATTCTTTACCACATAATAATTGCTTAAATGAAAATCCACCTACAGATGATAAACAAGATAGAAGCCCATGCCCCTCCACTATCAATTAAAAACCGCATTATACACATATAGAATGAAAAACTTAAAGCCAGAAAGGTTACTTTCTGGAATATGATCAAAAACAAGCAGAAGGCAGAAATTTATGAACACTGGTTAAATTCTGCCTCATAAACTCCAAATTAAACGTATTCCAAACGAACAGGACCAACGAAGACAATTATGGGAGAAACTAACACTTGGAAAACATGAAGACAGAAATAGAACTGCTTAAGCTCAGAGCGCTGAGCAATGAAGAAAAATTGAAGAACATAGATGAGGAAATCTACAACGAATTAAAGAAACATTGAGATGGTCAACGCTTGGAAAGTGTCTTTAAAGTGTGGCAAACAACTTGTGAAGCTGAAGAAACAAACTCGCTACAAGGCTGGCAAAGACAAAGCAATTTGTTTATTAACTACGAAACACAGTTCATCGTAGAATAGGCATCGGATAAGCCCTTGCTGAAGGAAAACAAACCAAAAACATACACAGAAATGAACCCAAGCTTATCGAAAACAAACCAGAGAGGGTCTAGGGGATACAATTGCACCACTCTTACATCCCCAAATAACTTAGAAACAACAATCAGGAATTCAGCCGACCACAGAGAATCTGGACGGAATCTTCTTGGCATCCTACAAAGAAATCAAAGGTTCCATGGAAACGTCGAGACGAAGCAAAACTTTTGCGAACCAATCCACCCCCCATCATCTCACAATAAATGGAAGAATTTACCTTCGAGACTTGCTTACTTCGATCAGAGAGGGTGGGTCGATTCTGGATTGTCGAATGCTTTCCATAGACTTCGTTTAAATATATCTTGCTAGACGTCAATCCGTCCCTTGTCACACTCAATCAGTAAAGCTAGCTGCGTGTCTTTAGCCGCAGGTATACGTACGAAATGTATGGGTTTTTTTGTCATGTTCCTTTCTTTCTTTTACTTGTTTCATTCATTAGACTGCGGGCATGCTGGAGCAGCGCCTTAAAGTTTTTTTTTATATAATATATACTAGCCTCCCTCTTTCACACGATGCTACACACAGCATATATGTTTGTATATATATATATACACCAGCTGCCTTAACTCGTACAGGTCAGTGGATCAGTGGGTATAAGCAGGTGTTTGAAATGGGCTAAAAAGCTTGGTTCATCTGTCACATGGGTCCTCTCGCAACATTTATACTGTCCACTTAGGATACACCGACCTAACCTCTGGCCAGAACCTAACGCCAATTTCCCTGAACTCTTGCGGGGGCACCATGTCTGTCCCAAGTGAAAGCCCGAAAGTAAAAGTCATACGCACTAGTTGTCCTTCTGCTGACATGTCTGTCCTACTTGCAAGGCCCCTTGACCGTTCATACGTCATCACTTACCTTATACTTCCAGCCTATCCCACCATCTTTGTCATATATTATGTGTAGTAAGAGGCTTGCTGCCCAACCACATGGTTCTGGGTTCAGTCTCACTGCGTGCCACCTTGAGCAAGTGTCTCCTGCTGTAGTCTCAAGCCGACCAAAGCCTTGTGAGTGGTTTTGGTGGATGGAAACTGAAAGAAGCCCATCGAATATATATGTGTGTGTGTATGTGTGTGTCTGTCTGTCTCCCATCACTGCTTGATAACTGGTGTTGGTGTTTATGCTCCTATAACCTAGCAGTTCAGCAAAGCAGACCAAAATAAGTGCTGGATTCAATTCATTCGACTGAAACAGAATTTTTCAAGGCCATCACTTAGGGGCCGGTGTCGGTTTTTTGACATCCCTATAACGTAGTGGTTTTGTAAAAGGAGATTTATAAAAAAAAGAAAGAAACACCTCCTGTGTTCATAATATCTACATACATACACACTCACACAAACATGTATATGGGCTTACACAGACAAACATATATGTGCATGTACGTACTCATATGTATACACATATCCACACTCCAAACACTATTATGACAACTTACTGATTGTCCTCCAAGTAAATGCATAAATTACGGTTTAAGCAACATATTACCTGCCTCTGGATGCCGTCTTCCCAAGACGGTACCCATAGAGGTGATCCCCAGGAGTGCCTCCGGATTTAAACATCCCCTGGTTGCTTGGATGCTTCAGACTACCCCTGAAGGATCGAGGCAAACCTACCACTTACCTATATATATATATATATATATATACATACATACATGTGTGAGCATGTATTGTACACGCCAGTAATCTAAAAATGTATTCCAACAGACAAGGTAACTCTCATGGAACTAGGCAACCGAAATATAATGCTTTCAAAAACTAAACCTTTTCCAGGTGTCTTTGGACAAATTTAATCTTCTTGATACGAAGAGACTCTTAAGGAACTGAGAGAGATGAACACGAATTTGAGACTTTTGATTAGCAACACTGATGAACTCACTCGCTCCACACAAGAGGAAAAGAAGAGAAAGAACAATCCCTGCAACAGCTCAATCAACATTTGTCCGAATTATGCACCACTCTTCATTCTTTACCACATAATAATTGCTTAAATGAAAATCCACCTACAGATGATAAACAAGATAGAAGCCCATGCCCCTCCACTATCAATTAAAAACCGCATTATACACATATAGAATGAAAAACTTAAAGCCAGAAAGGTTACTTTCTGGAATATGATCAAAAACAAGCAGAAGGCAGAAATTTATGAACACTGGTTAAATTCTGCCTCATAAACTCCAAATTAAACGTATTCCAAACGAACAGGACCAACGAAGACAATTATGGGAGAAACTAACACTTGGAAAACATGAAGACAGAAATAGAACTGCTTAAGCTCAGAGCGCTGAGCAATGAAGAAAAATTGAAGAACATAGATGAGGAAATCTACAACGAATTAAAGAAACATTGAGATGGTCAACGCTTGGAAAGTGTCTTTAAAGTGTGGCAAACAACTTGTGAAGCTGAAGAAATAAACTCGCTACAAGGCTGGCAAAGACAAAGCAATTTGTTTATTAACTACGAAACACAGTTCATCGTAGAATAGGCATCGGATAAGCCCTTGCTGAAGGAAAACAAACCAAAAACATACACAGAAATGAACCCAAGCTTATCGAAAACAAACCAGAGAGGGTCTAGGGGATACAATTGCACCACTCTTACATCCCCAAATAACTTAGAAACAACAATCAGGAATTCAGCCGACCACAGAGAATCTGGACGGAATCTTCTTGGCATCCTACAAAGAAATCAAAGGTTCCATGGAAACGTCGAGACGAAGCAAAACTTTTGCGAACCAATCCACCCCCCATCATCTCACAATAAATGGAAGAATTTACCTTCGAGACTTGCTTACTTCGATCAGAGAGGGTGGGTCGATTCTGGATTGTCGAATGCTTTCCATAGACTTCGTTTAAATATATCTTGCTAGACGTCAATCCGTCCCTTGTCACACTCAATCAGTAAAGCTAGCTGCGTGTCTTTAGCCGCAGGTATACGTACGAAATGTATGGGTTTTTTTGTCATGTTCCTTTCTTTCTTTTACTTGTTTCATTCATTAGACTGCGGGCATGCTGGAGCAGCGCCTTAAAGTTTTTTTTTATATAATATATACTAGCCTCCCTCTTTCACACGATGCTACACACAGCATATATGTTTGTATATATATATATACACCAGCTGCCTTAACTCGTACAGGTCAGTGGATCAGTGGGTATAAGCAGGTGTTTGAAATGGGCTAAAAAGCTTGGTTCATCTGTCACATGGGTCCTCTCGCAACATTTATACTGTCCACTTAGGATACACCGACCTAACCTCTGGCCAGAACCTAACGCCAATTTCCCTGAACTCTTGCGGGGGCACCATGTCTGTCCCAAGTGAAAGCCCGAAAGTAAAAGTCATACGCACTAGTTGTCCTTCTGCTGACATGTCTGTCCTACTTGCAAGGCCCCTTGACCGTTCATACGTCATCACTTACCTTATACTTCCAGCCTATCCCACCATCTTTGTCATATATTATGTGTAGTAAGAGGCTTGCTGCCCAACCACATGGTTCTGGGTTCAGTCTCACTGCGTGCCACCTTGAGCAAGTGTCTCCTGCTGTAGTCTCAAGCCGACCAAAGCCTTGTGAGTGGTTTTGGTGGATGGAAACTGAAAGAAGCCCATCGAATATATATGTGTGTGTGTATGTGTGTGTCTGTCTGTCTCCCATCACTGCTTGATAACTGGTGTTGGTGTTTATGCTCCTATAACCTAGCAGTTCAGCAAAGCAGACCAAAATAAGTGCTGGATTCAATTCATTCGACTAAAACAGAATTTTTCAAGGCCATCACTTCGGGGCCGGTGTCGGTTTTTTGACATCCCTATAATGTAGTGGTTTTGTAAAAGGAGTGATTGTCCTCCAAGTAAATGCATAAACTACGGTTTAAGCAACATATTACCTGCCTCTGGACGCCCTCTTCCCAAGACGGTACCCATACAGGTGATCCCCAGGAGTGCCTCCGGATTTAAACATCCCCTGGTTGCTTGGATGCTTCAGACTACCCCTGAAGGATCGAGGCAAACCTACCACTTACCTATATATATATATATATATATATATATATATATATATATATATATATATATATATACATACATACATGTGTGAGCATGTATTGTACACGCCAGTAATCTAAAAATGTATTCCAACAGACAAGGTAACTCTCATGGAACTAGGCAACCGAAATATAGTGCTTTCAAAAACTAAACCTTTTCCAGGTGTCTTTGGACAAACTTAATCTTCTTGATACGAAGAGACTCTTAAGGAACTGAGAGAGATGGACACGAATTTGAGACTTTTGATTAGCAACACTGATGAACTCACTCGCTCCACACAAGAGGAAGAGAAAGAACAATCCCTGCAACAGCTCAATCAACATTTGTCCGAATTATGCACCACTCTTCATTCTTTACCACATAATAATTGCTTAAATGAAAATCCACCTACAGATGATACACAAGATAGAAGCCCATGCCCCTCCACTATCAATTAAAAACCGCATTATACACATATAGAATGAAAAACTTAAAGCCAGAAAGGTTACTTTCTGGAACATGGTCAAAAACAAGCACAAGGCAGAAATTTATGAACACTGGTTAAATTCTGCCTCATAAACTCCAAATTAAACGTATTCCAAACGAACAGGACCAACAAAGACAATTATGGGAGAAACTAACACTTGGAAAACATGAAGACAGAAATAGAACTGCTTAAGCTCAGAGCGCTGAGCAATGAAGAAAAATTGAAGAACATAGATGAGGAAATCTACAACGAATTAAAGAAACATTGAGATGGTCAACGCTTGGAAAGTGTCTTTAAAGTGTGGCAAACAACTTGTGAAGCTGAAGAAACAAACTCGCTACAAGGCTGGCAAAGACAAAGCAATTTGTTTATTAACTACGAAACACAGTTCATCGTAGAATAGGCATCGGATAAGCCCTTGCTGAAGGAAAACAAACCAAAAACATACACAGAAATGAACCCAAGCTTATCGAAAACAAACCAGAGACGGACAAGGGGAGGCAACTCCACCGACCTTACATCCCCAAATAACTTAGAAACAACAATCAGGAATTCAGCCGACCACAGAGAATCTGGACGGAATCTTCTTGGCATCCTACAAAGAAATCAAAGGTTCCATGGAAACGTCGAGACGAAGCAAAACTTTTGCGAACCAATCCACCCCCCATCATCTCACAATAAATGGAAGAATTTACCTTCGAGACTTGCTTACTTCGATCAGAGAGGGTGGGTCGATTCTGGATTGTCGAATGCTTTTCATAGACTTCGTTTAATTATATCTTGCTAGATATCAATCCGTCCCTTGTCACACTCAATCAGTAAAGCTAGCTGCGTGTCTTTAGCCGCAGGTATACGTACGAAATGTATGGGTTTTTTTGTCATGTTCCTTTCTTTCTTTTACTTGTTTCATTCATTAGACTGCGGGCATGCTGGAGCAGCGCCTTAAAGTTTTTTTTTATATAATATATACTAGCCTCCCTCTTTCACACGATGCTACACACAGCATATATGTTTGTATATATATATATACACCAGCTGCCTTAACTCGTACAGGTCAGTGGATCAGTGGGTATAAGCAGGTGTTTGAAATGGGCTAAAAAGCTTGGTTCATCTGTCACATGGGTCCTCTCGCAACATTTATACTGTCCACTTAGGATACACCGACCTAACCTCTGGCCAGAACCTAACGCCAATTTCCCTGAACTCTTGCGGGGGCACCATGTCTGTCCCAAGTGAAAGCCCGAAAGTAAAAGTCATACGCACTAGTTGTCCTTCTGCTGACATGTCTGTCCTACTTGCAAGGCCCCTTGACCGTTCATACGTCATCACTTACCTTATACTTCCAGCCTATCCCACCATCTTTGTCATATATTATGTGTAGTAAGAGGCTTGCTGCCCAACCACATGGTTCTGGGTTCAGTCTCACTGCGTGCCACCTTGAGCAAGTGTCTCCTGCTGTAGTCTCAAGCCGACCAAAGCCTTGTGAGTGGTTTTGGTGGATGGAAACTGAAAGAAGCCCATCGAATATATATGTGTGTGTGTATGTGTGTGTCTGTCTGTCTCCCATCACTGCTTGATAACTGGTGTTGGTGTTTATGCTCCTATAACCTAGCAGTTCAGCAAAGCAGACCAAAATAAGTGCTGGATTCAATTCATTCGACTGAAACAGAATTTTTCAAGGCCATCACTTAGGGGCCGGTGTCGGTTTTTTGACATCCCTATAACGTAGTGGTTTTGTAAAAGGAGATTTATAAAAAAAAGAAAGAAACACCTCCTGTGTTCATAATATCTACATACATACACACTCACACAAACATGTATATGGGCTTACACAGACAAACATATATGTGCATGTACGTACTCATATGTATACACATATCCACACTCCAAACACTATTATGACAACTTACTGATTGTCCTCCAAGTAAATGCATAAATTACGGTTTAAGCAACATATTACCTGCCTCTGGATGCCGTCTTCCCAAGACGGTACCCATAGAGGTGATCCCCAGGAGTGCCTCCGGATTTAAACATCCCCTGGTTGCTTGGATGCTTCAGACTACCCCTGAAGGATCGAGGCAAACCTACCACTTACCTATATATATATATATATATATATACATACATACATGTGTGAGCATGTATTGTACACGCCAGTAATCTAAAAATGTATTCCAACAGACAAGGTAACTCTCATGGAACTAGGCAACCGAAATATAATGCTTTCAAAAACTAAACCTTTTCCAGGTGTCTTTGGACAAATTTAATCTTCTTGATACGAAGAGACTCTTAAGGAACTGAGAGAGATGAACACGAATTTGAGACTTTTGATTAGCAACACTGATGAACTCACTCGCTCCACACAAGAGGAAAAGAAGAGAAAGAACAATCCCTGCAACAGCTCAATCAACATTTGTCCGAATTATGCACCACTCTTCATTCTTTACCACATAATAATTGCTTAAATGAAAATCCACCTACAGATGATAAACAAGATAGAAGCCCATGCCCCTCCACTATCAATTAAAAACCGCATTATACACATATAGAATGAAAAACTTAAAGCCAGAAAGGTTACTTTCTGGAATATGATCAAAAACAAGCAGAAGGCAGAAATTTATGAACACTGGTTAAATTCTGCCTCATAAACTCCAAATTAAACGTATTCCAAACGAACAGGACCAACGAAGACAATTATGGGAGAAACTAACACTTGGAAAACATGAAGACAGAAATAGAACTGCTTAAGCTCAGAGCGCTGAGCAATGAAGAAAAATTGAAGAACATAGATGAGGAAATCTACAACGAATTAAAGAAACATTGAGATGGTCAACGCTTGGAAAGTGTCTTTAAAGTGTGGCAAACAACTTGTGAAGCTGAAGAAACAAACTCGCTACAAGGCTGGCAAAGACAAAGCAATTTGTTTATTAACTACGAAACACAGTTCATCGTAGAATAGGCATCGGATAAGCCCTTGCTGAAGGAAAACAAACCAAAAACATACACAGAAATGAACCCAAGCTTATCGAAAACAAACCAGAGAGGGTCTAGGGGATACAATTGCACCACTCTTACATCCCCAAATAACTTAGAAACAACAATCAGGAATTCAGCCGACCACAGAGAATCTGGACGGAATCTTCTTGGCATCCTACAAAGAAATCAAAGGTTCCATGGAAACGTCGAGACGAAGCAAAACTTTTGCGAACCAATCCACCCCCCATCATCTCACAATAAATGGAAGAATTTACCTTCGAGACTTGCTTACTTCGATCAGAGAGGGTGGGTCGATTCTGGATTGTCGAATGCTTTCCATAGACTTCGTTTAAATATATCTTGCTAGACGTCAATCCGTCCCTTGTCACACTCAATCAGTAAAGCTAGCTGCGTGTCTTTAGCCGCAGGTATACGTACGAAATGTATGGGTTTTTTTGTCATGTTCCTTTCTTTCTTTTACTTGTTTCATTCATTAGACTGCGGGCATGCTGGAGCAGCGCCTTAAAGTTTTTTTTTATATAATATATACTAGCCTCCCTCTTTCACACGATGCTACACACAGCATATATGTTTGTATATATATATATACACCAGCTGCCTTAACTCGTACAGGTCAGTGGATCAGTGGGTATAAGCAGGTGTTTGAAATGGGCTAAAAAGCTTGGTTCATCTGTCACATGGGTCCTCTCGCAACATTTATACTGTCCACTTAGGATACACCGACCTAACCTCTGGCCAGAACCTAACGCCAATTTCCCTGAACTCTTGCGGGGGCACCATGTCTGTCCCAAGTGAAAGCCCGAAAGTAAAAGTCATACGCACTAGTTGTCCTTCTGCTGACATGTCTGTCCTACTTGCAAGGCCCCTTGACCGTTCATACGTCATCACTTACCTTATACTTCCAGCCTATCCCACCATCTTTGTCATATATTATGTGTAGTAAGAGGCTTGCTGCCCAACCACATGGTTCTGGGTTCAGTCTCACTGCGTGCCACCTTGAGCAAGTGTCTCCTGCTGTAGTCTCAAGCCGACCAAAGCCTTGTGAGTGGTTTTGGTGGATGGAAACTGAAAGAAGCCCATCGAATATATATGTGTGTGTGTATGTGTGTGTCTGTCTGTCTCCCATCACTGCTTGATAACTGGTGTTGGTGTTTATGCTCCTATAACCTAGCAGTTCAGCAAAGCAGACCAAAATAAGTGCTGGATTCAATTCATTCGACTGAAACAGAATTTTTCAAGGCCATCACTTAGGGGCCGGTGTCGGTTTTTTGACATCCCTATAACGTAGTGGTTTTGTAAAAGGAGATTTATAAAAAAAAGAAAGAAACACCTCCTGTGTTCATAATATCTACATACATACACACTCACACAAACATGTATATGGGCTTACACAGACAAACATATATGTGCATGTACGTACTCATATGTATACACATATCCACACTCCAAACACTATTATGACAACTTACTGATTGTCCTCCAAGTAAATGCATAAATTACGGTTTAAGCAACATATTACCTGCCTCTGGATGCCGTCTTCCCAAGACGGTACCCATAGAGGTGATCCCCAGGAGTGCCTCCGGATTTAAACATCCCCTGGTTGCTTGGATGCTTCAGACTACCCCTGAAGGATCGAGGCAAACCTACCACTTACCTATATATATATATATATATATATACATACATACATGTGTGAGCATGTATTGTACACGCCAGTAATCTAAAAATGTATTCCAACAGACAAGGTAACTCTCATGGAACTAGGCAACCGAAATATAATGCTTTCAAAAACTAAACCTTTTCCAGGTGTCTTTGGACAAATTTAATCTTCTTGATACGAAGAGACTCTTAAGGAACTGAGAGAGATGAACACGAATTTGAGACTTTTGATTAGCAACACTGATGAACTCACTCGCTCCACACAAGAGGAAAAGAAGAGAAAGAACAATCCCTGCAACAGCTCAATCAACATTTGTCCGAATTATGCACCACTCTTCATTCTTTACCACATAATAATTGCTTAAATGAAAATCCACCTACAGATGATAAACAAGATAGAAGCCCATGCCCCTCCACTATCAATTAAAAACCGCATTATACACATATAGAATGAAAAACTTAAAGCCAGAAAGGTTACTTTCTGGAATATGATCAAAAACAAGCAGAAGGCAGAAATTTATGAACACTGGTTAAATTCTGCCTCATAAACTCCAAATTAAACGTATTCCAAACGAACAGGACCAACGAAGACAATTATGGGAGAAACTAACACTTGGAAAACATGAAGACAGAAATAGAACTGCTTAAGCTCAGAGCGCTGAGCAATGAAGAAAAATTGAAGAACATAGATGAGGAAATCTACAACGAATTAAAGAAACATTGAGATGGTCAACGCTTGGAAAGTGTCTTTAAAGTGTGGCAAACAACTTGTGAAGCTGAAGAAATAAACTCGCTACAAGGCTGGCAAAGACAAAGCAATTTGTTTATTAACTACGAAACACAGTTCATCGTAGAATAGGCATCGGATAAGCCCTTGCTGAAGGAAAACAAACCAAAAACATACACAGAAATGAACCCAAGCTTATCGAAAACAAACCAGAGAGGGTCTAGGGGATACAATTGCACCACTCTTACATCCCCAAATAACTTAGAAACAACAATCAGGAATTCAGCCGACCACAGAGAATCTGGACGGAATCTTCTTGGCATCCTACAAAGAAATCAAAGGTTCCATGGAAACGTCGAGACGAAGCAAAACTTTTGCGAACCAATCCACCCCCCATCATCTCACAATAAATGGAAGAATTTACCTTCGAGACTTGCTTACTTCGATCAGAGAGGGTGGGTCGATTCTGGATTGTCGAATGCTTTCCATAGACTTCGTTTAAATATATCTTGCTAGACGTCAATCCGTCCCTTGTCACACTCAATCAGTAAAGCTAGCTGCGTGTCTTTAGCCGCAGGTATACGTACGAAATGTATGGGTTTTTTTGTCATGTTCCTTTCTTTCTTTTACTTGTTTCATTCATTAGACTGCGGGCATGCTGGAGCAGCGCCTTAAAGTTTTTTTTTATATAATATATACTAGCCTCCCTCTTTCACACGATGCTACACACAGCATATATGTTTGTATATATATATATACACCAGCTGCCTTAACTCGTACAGGTCAGTGGATCAGTGGGTATAAGCAGGTGTTTGAAATGGGCTAAAAAGCTTGGTTCATCTGTCACATGGGTCCTCTCGCAACATTTATACTGTCCACTTAGGATACACCGACCTAACCTCTGGCCAGAACCTAACGCCAATTTCCCTGAACTCTTGCGGGGGCACCATGTCTGTCCCAAGTGAAAGCCCGAAAGTAAAAGTCATACGCACTAGTTGTCCTTCTGCTGACATGTCTGTCCTACTTGCAAGGCCCCTTGACCGTTCATACGTCATCACTTACCTTATACTTCCAGCCTATCCCACCATCTTTGTCATATATTATGTGTAGTAAGAGGCTTGCTGCCCAACCACATGGTTCTGGGTTCAGTCTCACTGCGTGCCACCTTGAGCAAGTGTCTCCTGCTGTAGTCTCAAGCCGACCAAAGCCTTGTGAGTGGTTTTGGTGGATGGAAACTGAAAGAAGCCCATCGAATATATATGTGTGTGTGTATGTGTGTGTCTGTCTGTCTCCCATCACTGCTTGATAACTGGTGTTGGTGTTTATGCTCCTATAACCTAGCAGTTCAGCAAAGCAGACCAAAATAAGTGCTGGATTCAATTCATTCGACTGAAACAGAATTTTTCAAGGCCATCACTTAGGGGCCGGTGTCGGTTTTTTGACATCCCTATAACGTAGTGGTTTTGTAAAAGGAGATTTATAAAAAAAAGAAAGAAACACCTCCTGTGTTCATAATATCTACATACATACACACTCACACAAACATGTATATGGGCTTACACAGACAAACATATATGTGCATGTACGTACTCATATGTATACACATATCCACACTCCAAACACTATTATGACAACTTACTGATTGTCCTCCAAGTAAATGCATAAATTACGGTTTAAGCAACATATTACCTGCCTCTGGATGCCGTCTTCCCAAGACGGTACCCATAGAGGTGATCCCCAGGAGTGCCTCCGGATTTAAACATCCCCTGGTTGCTTGGATGCTTCAGACTACCCCTGAAGGATCGAGGCAAACCTACCACTTACCTATATATATATATATATATATATACATACATACATGTGTGAGCATGTATTGTACACGCCAGTAATCTAAAAATGTATTCCAACAGACAAGGTAACTCTCATGGAACTAGGCAACCGAAATATAATGCTTTCAAAAACTAAACCTTTTCCAGGTGTCTTTGGACAAATTTAATCTTCTTGATACGAAGAGACTCTTAAGGAACTGAGAGAGATGAACACGAATTTGAGACTTTTGATTAGCAACACTGATGAACTCACTCGCTCCACACAAGAGGAAAAGAAGAGAAAGAACAATCCCTGCAACAGCTCAATCAACATTTGTCCGAATTATGCACCACTCTTCATTCTTTACCACATAATAATTGCTTAAATGAAAATCCACCTACAGATGATACACAAGATAGAAGCCCATCCCCCTCCACTATCAATTAAAAACCGCATTATACACATATAGAATGAAAAACTTAAAGCCAGAAAGGTTACTTTCTGGAATATGATCAAAAACAAGCAGAAGGCAGAAATTTATGAACACTGGTTAAATTCTGCCTCATAAACTCCAAATTAAACGTATTCCAAACGAACAGGACCAACGAAGACAATTATGGGAGAAACTAACACTTGGAAAACATGAAGACAGAAATAGAACTGCTTAAGCTCAGAGCGCTGAGCAATGAAGAAAAATTGAAGAACATAGATGAGGAAATCTACAACGAATTAAAGAAACATTGAGATGGTCAACGCTTGGAAAGTGTCTTTAAACTGTGGCAAACAACTTGTGAAGCTGAAGAAATAAACTCGCTACAAGGCTGGCAAAGACAAAGCAATTTGTTTATTAACTACGAAACACAGTTCATCGTAGAATAGGCATCGGATAAGCCCTTGCTGAAGGAAAACAAACCAAAAACATACACAGAAATGAACCCAAGCTTATCGAAAACAAACCAGAGACGGACAAGGGGAGGCAACTCCACCGACCTTACATCCCCAAATAACTTAGAAACAACAATCAGGAATTCAGCCGACCACAGAGAATCTGGACGGAATCTTCTTGGCATCCTACAAAGAAATCAAAGGTTCCATGGAAACATCGAGACGAAGCAAAACTTTTGCGAACCAATCCACCCCCCATCATCTCACAATAAATGGAAGAATTTACCTTCGAGACTTGCTTACTTCGATCAGAGAGGGTGGGTCGATTCTGGATTGTCGAATGCTTTTCATAGACTTCGTTTAAATATATCTTGCTAGACATCAATCCGTCCCTTGTCACACTCAATCAGTAAAGCTAGCTGCGTGTCTTTAGCCGCAGGTATACGTACGAAATGTATGGGTTTTTTTGTCATGTTCCTTTCTTTCTTTTACTTGTTTCATTCATTAGACTGCGGGCATGCTGGAGCAGCGCCTTAAAGTTTTTTTTTATATAATATATACTAGCCTCCCTCTTTCACACGATGCTACACACAGCATATATGTTTGTATATATATATATACACCAGCTGCCTTAACTCGTACAGGTCAGTGGATCAGTGGGTATAAGCAGGTGTTTGAAATGGGCTAAAAAGCTTGGTTCATCTGTCACATGGGTCCTCTCGCAACATTTATACTGTCCACTTAGGATACACCGACCTAACCTCTGGCCAGAACCTAACGCCAATTTCCCTGAACTCTTGCGGGGGCACCATGTCTGTCCCAAGTGAAAGCCCGAAAGTAAAAGTCATACGCACTAGTTGTCCTTCTGCTGACATGTCTGTCCTACTTGCAAGGCCCCTTGACCGTTCATACGTCATCACTTACCTTATACTTCCAGCCTATCCCACCATCTTTGTCATATATTATGTGTAGTAAGAGGCTTGCTTCCCAACCACATGGTTCTGGGTTCAGTCTCACTGCGTGCCACCTTGAGCAAGTGTCTCCTGCTGTAGTCTCAAGCCGACCAAAGCCTTGTGAGTGGTTTTGGTGGATGGAAACTGAAAGAAGCCCATCGAATATATATGTGTGTGTGTATGTGTGTGTCTGTCTGTCTCCCATCACTGCTTGATAACTGGTGTTGGTGTTTATGCTCCTATAACCTTGCAGTTCAGCAAAGCAGACCAAAATAAGTGCTGGATTCAATTCATTCGACTAAAACAGAATTTTTCAAGGCCATCACTTCGGGGCCGGTGTCGGTTTTTTGACATCCCTATAATGTAGTGGTTTTGTAAAAGGAGTGATTGTCCTCCAAGTAAATGCATAAACTACGGTTTAAGCAACATATTACCTGCCTCTGGACGCCCTCTTCCCAAGACGGTACCCATACAGGTGATCCCCAGGAGTGCCTCCGGATTTAAACATCCCCTGGTTGCTTGGATGCTTCAGACTACCCCTGAAGGATCGAGGCAAACCTACCACTTACCTATATATATATATATATATATATATATATATATATATATATATATATATATATATATATATATACATACATATATACATACATACATGTGTGAGCATGTATTGTACACGCCAGTAATCTAAAAATGTATTCCAACAGACAAGGTAACTCTCATGGAACTAGGCAACCGAAATATAGTGCTTTCAAAAACTAAACCTTTTCCAGGTGTCTTTGGACAAACTTAATCTTCTTGATACGAAGAGACTCTTAAGGAACTGAGAGAGATGGACACGAATTTGAGACTTTTGATTAGCAACACTGATGAACTCACTCGCTCCACACAAGAGGAAGAGAAAGAACAATCCCTGCAACAGCTCAATCAACATTTGTCCGAATTATGCACCACTCTTCATTCTTTACCACATAATAATTGCTTAAATGAAAATCCACCTACAGATGATACACAAGATAGAAGCCCATGCCCCTCCACTATCAATTAAAAACCGCATTATACACATATAGAATGAAAAACTTAAAGCCAGAAAGGTTACTTTCTGGAACATGGTCAAAAACAAGCACAAGGCAGAAATTTATGAACACTGGTTAAATTCTGCCTCATAAACTCCAAATTAAACGTATTCCAAACGAACAGGACCAACAAAGACAATTATGGGAGAAACTAACACTTGGAAAACATGAAGACAGAAATAGAACTGCTTAAGCTTAGAGCGCTGAGCAATGAAGAAAAATTGAAGAACATAGATGAGGAAACCTACAACGAATTAAAGAAACATTGAGATGGTCAACGCTTGGAAAGTGTCTTTAAACTGTGGCAAACAACTTGTGAAGTTGAAGAAACAAACTCGCTACAAGGCTGGCAAAGACAAAGCAATTTGTTTATTAACTACGAAACACAGTTCATCGTAGAATAGGCATCGGATAAGCCCTTGCTGAAGGAAAACAAACCAAAAACATACACAGAAATGAACCCAAGCTTATCGAAAACAAACCAGAGAGGGTCTAGGGGATACAATTGCACCACTCTTACATCCCCAAATAACTTAGAAACAACAATCAGGAATTCAGCCGACCACAGAGAATCTGGACGGAATCTTCTTGGCATCCTACAAAGAAATCAAAGGTTCCATGGAAACGTCGAGACGAAGCAAAACTTTTGCGAACCAATCCACCCCGCATCATCTCACAATAAATGGAAGAATTTACCTTCGAGACTTGCTTACTTCGATCAGAGAGGGTGGGTCGATTCTGGATTGTCGAATGCTTTTCATAGACTTCGTTTAAATATATCTTGCTAGACGTCAATCCGTCCCTTGTCACACTCAATCAGTAAAGCTAGCTGCGTGTCTTTAGCCGCAGGTATACGTACGAAATGTATGGTTTTTTTTGTCATGTTCCTTTCTTTCTTTTACTTGCTTCATTCATTAGACTGCGGGCATGCTGGAGCAGCGCCTTAAAGTTTTTTTTATATAATATATACTAGCCTCCCTCTTTCACACGATGCTACACACAGCATATATGTTTGTATATATATATATACACCAGCTGCCTTAACTCGTACAGGTCAGTGGATCAGTGGGTATAAGCAGGTGTTTGAAATGGGCTAAAAAGCTTGGTTCGTCCGTCACATGGGTCCTCTCGCAACATTTATACTGTCCACTTAGGATACACCGACCTAACCTCTGGCCAGAACCTAACGCCAATTTCCCTGAACTCTTGCGGGGGCACCATGTCTGTCCCAAGTGAAAGCCCGAAAGTAAAAGTCATACGCACTAGTTGTCCTTCTGCTGACATGTCTGTCCTACTTGCAAGGCCCCTTGACCGTTCATACGTCATCACTTACCTTATACTTCCAGCCTATCCCACCATCTTTGTCATATATTATGTGTAGTAAGAGGCTTGCTTCCCAACCACATGGTTCTGGGTTCAGTCTCACTGCGTGCCACCTTGAGCAAGTGTCTCCTGCTGTAGTCTCAAGCCGACCAAAGCCTTGTGAGTGGTTTTGGTGGATGGAAACTGAAAGAAGCCCATCGAATATATATGTGTGTGTGTATGTGTGTGTCTGTCTGTCTCCCATCACTGCTTGATAACTGGTGTTGGTGTTTATGCTCCTATAACCTAGCAGTTCAGCAAAGCAGACCAAAATAAGTGCTGGATTCAATTCATTCGACTGAAACAGAATTTTTCAAGGCCATCACTTAGGGGCCGGTGTCGGTTTTTTGACATCCCTATAACGTAGTGGTTTTGTAAAAGGAGATTTATAAAAAAAAGAAAGAAACACCTCCTGTGTTCATAATATCTACATACATACACACTCACACAAACATGTATATGGGCTTACACAGAGAAACATATATGTGCATGTACGTACTCATATGTATACACATATCCACACTCCAAACACTATTATGACAACTTACTGATTGTCCTCCAAGTAAATGCATAAATTACGGTTTAAGCAACATATTACCTGCCTCTGGATGCCGTCTTCCCAAGACGGTACCCATAGAGGTGATCCCCAGGAGTGCCTCCGGATTTAAACATCCCCTGGTTGCTTGGATGCTTCAGACTACCCCTGAAGGATCGAGGCAAACCTACCACTTACCTATATATATATATATATATATATATATACATACATACATGTGTGAGCATGTATTATACACGCCAGTAATCTAAAAATGTATTCCAACAGACAAGGTAACTCTCATGGAACTAGGCAACCGAAATATAATGCTTTCAAAAACTAAACCTTTTCCAGGTGTCTTTGGACAAATTTAATCTTCTTGATACGAAGAGACTCTTAAGGAACTGAGAGAGATGAACACGAATTTGAGACTTTTGATTAGCAACACTGATGAACTCACTCGCTCCACACAAGAGGAAAAGAAGAGAAAGAACAATCCCTGCAACAGCTCAATCAACATTTGTCCGAATTATGCACCACTCTTCATTCTTTACCACATAATAATTGCTTAAATGAAAATCCACCTACAGATGATACACAAGATAGAAGCCCATCCCCCTCCACTATCAATTAAAAACCGCATTATACACATATAGAATGAAAAACTTAAAGCCAGAAAGGTTACTTTCTGGAATATGATCAAAAACAAGCAGAAGGCAGAAATTTATGAACACTGGTTAAATTCTGCCTCATAAACTCCAAATTAAACGTATTCCAAACGAACAGGACCAACGAAGACAATTATGGGAGAAACTAACACTTGGAAAACATGAAGACAGAAATAGAACTGCTTAAGCTCAGAGCGCTGAGCAATGAAGAAAAATTGAAGAACATAGATGAGGAAATCTACAACGAATTAAAGAAACATTGAGATGGTCAACGCTTGGAAAGTGTCTTTAAAGTGTGGCAAACAACTTGTGAAGCTGAAGAAACAAACTCGCTACAAGGCTGGCAAAGACAAAGCAATTTGTTTATTAACTACGAAACACAGTTCATCGTAGAATAGGCATCGGATAAGCCCTTGCTGAAGGAAAACAAACCAAAAACATACACAGAAATGAACCCAAGCTTATCGAAAACAAACCAGAGAGGGTCTAGGGGATACAATTGCACCACTCTTACATCCCCAAATAACTTAGAAACAACAATCAGGAATTCAGCCGACCACAGAGAATCTGGACGGAATCTTCTTGGCATCCTACAAAGAAATCAAAGGTTCCATGGAAACGTCGAGACGAAGCAAAACTTTTGCGAACCAATCCACCCCCCATCATCTCACAATAAATGGAAGAATTTACCTTCGAGACTTGCTTACTTCGATCAGAGAGGGTGGGTCGATTCTGGATTGTCGAATGCTTTCCATAGACTTCGTTTAAATATATCTTGCTAGACGTCAATCCGTCCCTTGTCACACTCAATCAGTAAAGCTAGCTGCGTGTCTTTAGCCGCAGGTATACGTACGAAATGTATGGGTTTTTTTGTCATGTTCCTTTCTTTCTTTTACTTGTTTCATTCATTAGACTGCGGGCATGCTGGAGCAGCGCCTTAAAGTTTTTTTTTATATAATATATACTAGCCTCCCTCTTTCACACGATGCTACACACAGCATATATGTTTGTATATATATATATATATATATACACCAGCTGCCTTAACTCGTACAGGTCAGTGGATCAGTGGGTATAAGCAGGTGTTTGAAATGGGCTAAAAAGCTTGGTTCGTCCGTCACATGGGTCCTCTCGCAACATTTATACTGTCCACTTAGGATACACCGACCTAACCTCTGGCCAGAACCTAACGCCAATTTCCCTGAACTCTTGCGGGGGCACCATGTCTGTCCCAAGTGAAAGCCCGAAAGTAAAAGTCATACGCACTAGTTGTCCTTCTGCTGACATGTCTGTCCTACTTGCAAGGCCCCTTGACCGTTCATACGTCATCACTTACCTTATACTTCCAGCCTATCCCACCATCTTTGTCATATATTATGTGTAGTAAGAGGCTTGCTTCCCAACCACATGGTTCTGGGTTCAGTCTCACTGCGTGCCACCTTGAGCAAGTGTCTCCTGCTGTAGTCTCAAGCCGACCAAAGCCTTGTGAGTGGTTTTGGTGGATGGAAACTGAAAGAAGCCCATCGAATATATATGTGTGTGTGTATGTGTGTGTCTGTCTGTCTCCCATCACTGCTTGATAACTGGTGTTGGTGTTTATGCTCCTATAACCTAGCAGTTCAGCAAAGCAGACCAAAATAAGTGCTGGATTCAATTCATTCGACTGAAACAGAATTTTTCAAGGCCATCACTTAGGGGCCGGTGTCGGTTTTTTGACATCCCTATAACGTAGTGGTTTTGTAAAAGGAGATTTATAAAAAAAAGAAAGAAACACCTCCTGTGTTCATAATATCTACATACATACACACTCACACAAACATGTATATGGGCTTACACAGACAAACATATATGTGCATGTACGTACTCATATGTATACACATATCCACACTCCAAACACTATTATGACAACTTACTGATTGTCCTCCAAGTAAATGCATAAATTACGGTTTAAGCAACATATTACCTGCCTCTGGATGCCGTCTTCCCAAGACGGTACCCATAGAGGTGATCCCCAGGAGTGCCTCCGGATTTAAACATCCCCTGGTTGCTTGGATGCTTCAGACTACCCCTGAAGGATCGAGGCAAACCTACCACTTACCTATATATATATATATATATATATATACATACATACATGTGTGAGCATGTATTGTACACGCCAGTAATCTAAAAATGTATTCCAACAGACAAGGTAACTCTCATGGAACTAGGCAACCGAAATATAATGCTTTCAAAAACTAAACCTTTTCCAGGTGTCTTTGGACAAATTTAATCTTCTTGATACGAAGAGACTCTTAAGGAACTGAGAGAGATGAACACGAATTTGAGACTTTTGATTAGCAACACTGATGAACTCACTCGCTCCACACAAGAGGAAAAGAAGAGAAAGAACAATCCCTGCAACAGCTCAATCAACATTTGTCCGAATTATGCACCACTCTTCATTCTTTACCACATAATAATTGCTTAAATGAAAATCCACCTACAGATGATACACAAGATAGAAGCCCATCCCCCTCCACTATCAATTAAAAACCGCATTATACACATATAGAATGAAAAACTTAAAGCCAGAAAGGTTACTTTCTGGAATATGATCAAAAACAAGCAGAAGGCAGAAATTTATGAACACTGGTTAAATTCTGCCTCATAAACTCCAAATTAAACGTATTCCAAACGAACAGGACCAACGAAGACAATTATGGGAGAAACTAACACTTGGAAAACATGAAGACAGAAATAGAACTGCTTAAGCTCAGAGCGCTGAGCAATGAAGAAAAATTGAAGAACATAGATGAGGAAATCTACAACGAATTAAAGAAACATTGAGATGGTCAACGCTTGGAAAGTGTCTTTAAAGTGTGGCAAACAACTTGTGAAGCTGAAGAAACAAACTCGCTACAAGGCTGGCAAAGACAAAGCAATTTGTTTATTAACTACGAAACACAGTTCATCGTAGAATAGGCATCGGATAAGCCCTTGCTGAAGGAAAACAAACCAAAAACATACACAGAAATGAACCCAAGCTTATCGAAAACAAACCAGAGAGGGTCTAGGGGATACAATTGCACCACTCTTACATCCCCAAATAACTTAGAAACAACAATCAGGAATTCAGCCGACCACAGAGAATCTGGACGGAATCTTCTTGGCATCCTACAAAGAAATCAAAGGTTCCATGGAAACGTCGAGACGAAGCAAAACTTTTGCGAACCAATCCACCCCCATCATCTCACAATAAATGGAAGAATTTACCTTCGAGACTTGCTTACTTCGATCAGAGAGGGTGGGTCGATTCTGGATTGTCGAATGCTTTTCATAGACTTCGTTTAAATATATCTTGCTAGACGTCAATCCGTCCCTTGTCACACTCAATCAG
Source organism: Octopus bimaculoides (assembly GCF_046866305.1). Taxonomy (NCBI): domain Eukaryota; kingdom Metazoa; phylum Mollusca; class Cephalopoda; order Octopoda; family Octopodidae; genus Octopus; species Octopus bimaculoides. The sequence continues at coordinate 80,588 of NW_028315323.1, read as the reverse complement.
TAAAGCTAGCTGCGTGTCTTTAGCCGCAGGTATACGTACGAAATGTATGGGGTTTTTTCTCATGTTCCTTTCTTTCTTTTACTTGTTTCATTCATTAGACTGCGGGCATGCTGGAGCAGCGCCTTAAAGTTTTTTTTTATATAATATATACTAGCCTCCCTCTTTCACACGATGCTACACACAGCATATATGTTTGTATATATATATATACACCAGCTGCCTTAACTCGTACAGGTCAGTGGATCAGTGGGTATAAGCAGGTGTTTGAAATGGGCTAAAAAGCTTGGTTCATCTGTCACATGGGTCCTCTCGCAACATTTATACTGTCCACTTAGGATACACCGACCTAACCTCTGGCCAGAACCTAACGCCAATTTCCCTGAACTCTTGCGGGGGCACCATGTCTGTCCCAAGTGAAAGCCCGAAAGTAAAAGTCATACGCACTAGTTGTCCTTCTGCTGACATGTCTGTCCTACTTGCAAGGCCCCTTGACCGTTCATACGTCATCACTTACCTTATACTTCCAGCCTATCCCACCATCTTTGTCATATATTATGTGTAGTAAGAGGCTTGCTTCCCAACCACATGGTTCTGGGTTCAGTCTCACTGCGTGCCACCTTGAGCAAGTGTCTCCTGCTGTAGTCTCAAGCCGACCAAAGCCTTGTGAGTGGTTTTGGTGGATGGAAACTGAAAGAAGCCCATCGAATATATATGTGTGTGTGTATGTGTGTGTCTGTCTGTCTCCCATCACTGCTTGATAACTGGTGTTGGTGTTTATGCTCCTATAACCTAGCAGTTCAGCAAAGCAGACCAAAATAAGTGCTGGATTCAATTCATTCGACTAAAACAGAATTTTTCAAGGCCATCACTTCGGGGCCGGTGTCGGTTTTTTGACATCCCTATAATGTAGTGGTTTTGTAAAAGGAGTGATTGTCCTCCAAGTAAATGCATAAACTACGGTTTAAGCAACATATTACCTGCCTCTGGACGCCCTCTTCCCAAGACGGTACCCATACAGGTGATCCCCAGGAGTGCCTCCGGATTTAAACATCCCCTGGTTGCTTGGATGCTTCAGACTACCCCTGAAGGATCGAGGCAAACCTACCACTTACCTATATATATATATATATATATATATATATATATATATATATATATACATACATGTGTGAGCATGTATTGTACACGCCAGTAATCTAAAAATGTATTCCAACAGACAAGGTAACTCTCATGGAACTAGGCAACCGAAATATAGTGCTTTCAAAAACTAAACCTTTTCCAGGTGTCTTTGGACAAACTTAATCTTCTTGATACGAAGAGACTCTTAAGGAACTGAGAGAGATGGACACGAATTTGAGACTTTTGATTAGCAACACTGATGAACTCACTCGCTCCACACAAGAGGAAGAGAAAGAACAATCCCTGCAACAGCTCAATCAACATTTGTCCGAATTATGCACCACTCTTCATTCTTTACCACATAATAATTGCTGAAATGAAAATCCACCTACAGATGATACACAAGATAGAAGCCCATGCCCCTCCACTATCAATTAAAAACCGCATTATACACATATAGAATGAAAAACTTAAAGCCAGAAAGGTTACTTTCTGGAACATGGTCAAAAACAAGCACAAGGCAGAAATTTATGAACACTGGTTAAATTCTGCCTCATAAACTCCAAATTAAATGTATTCCAAACGAACAGGACCAACAAAGACAATTATGGGAGAAACTAACACTTGGAAAACATGAAGACAGAAATAGAACTGCTTAAGCTCAGAGCGCTGAGCAATGAAGAAAAATTGAAGAACATAGATGAGGAAATCTACAACGAATTAAAGAAACATTGAGATGGTCAACGCTTGGAAAGTGTCTTTAAACTGTGGCAAACAACTTGTGAAGCTGAAGAAACAAACTCGCTACAAGGCTGGCAAAGACAAAGCAATTTGTTTATTAACTACGAAACACAGTTCATCGTAGAATAGGCATCGGATAAGCCCTTGCTGAAGGAAAACAAACCAAAAACATACACAGAAATGAACCCAAGCTTATCGAAAACAAACCAGAGACGGACAAGGGGAGGCAACTCCACCGACCTTACATCCCCAAATAACTTAGAAACAACAATCAGGAATTCAGCCGACCACAGAGAATCTGGACGGAATCTTCTTGGCATCCTACAAAGAAATCAAAGGTTCCATGGAAACGTCGAGACGAAGCAAAACTTTTGCGAACCAATCCACCCCCCATCATCTCACAATAAATGGAAGAATTTACCTTCGAGACTTGCTTACTTCGATCAGAGAGGGTGGGTCGATTCTGGATTGTCGAATGCTTTTCATAGACTTCGTTTAAATATATCTTGCTAGACGTCAATCCGTCCCTTGTCACACTCAATCAGTAAAGCTAGCTGCGTGTCTTTAGCCGCAGGTATACGTACGAAATGTATGGGTTTTTTTGTCATGTTCCTTTCTTTCTTTTACTTGTTTCATTCATTAGACTGCGGGCATGCTGGAGCAGCGCCTTAAAGTTTTTTTTTATATAATATATACTAGCCTCCCTCTTTCACACGATGCTACACACAGCATATATGTTTGTATATATATATATACACCAGCTGCCTTAACTCGTACAGGTCAGTGGATCAGTGGGTATAAGCAGGTGTTTGAAATAGGCTAAAAAGCTTGGTTCGTCCGTCACATGGGTCCTCTCGCAACATTTATACTGTCCACTTAGGATACACCGACCTAACCTCTGGCCAGAACCTAACGCCAATTTCCCTGAACTCTTGCGGGGTCACCATGTCTGTCCCAAGTGAAAGTCCGAAAGTAAAAGTCATACGCACTAGTTGTCCTTCTGCTGACATGTCTGTCCTACTTGCAAGGCCCCTTGACCGTTCAGACGTCATCACTTACCTTATACTTCCAGCCTATCCCACCATCTTTGTCATATATTATGTGTAGTAAGAGGCTTGCTTCCCAACCACATGGTTCTGGGTTCAGTCTCACTGCGTGCCACCTTGAGCAAGTGTCTTCTGCTATAGTCTCAAGCCGACCAAAGCCTTGTGAGTGGTTTTGGTGGATGGAAACTGAAAGAAGCCCATCGAATATATATGTGTGTGTGTGTCTCCTCATGTCTGTGTGTCTGTCTCCCATCACTGCTTGATAACTGGTGTTGGCGTTTATGCTCCAATAACCTAGCAGTTCAGCAAAGCAGACCAAAATAAGTGCTGGATTTGATTCATTCGACTAAAACAGAATTTTTCAAGGCCATCACTTAGGGTCCGGTGTCGGTTTTTTAACATCCCTATAATGTAGTGGTTTTGTAAAAGGAGATTTATAAAAAAAAGAAAAAAACACCTCCTGTGTTCATAATGTCTACATACATACACACTCACACAAACATGTATATGGGCTTACACAGACAAACATATATGTGCATGTACGTACTCATATGTATACACATATCCACACTCCAAACACTATTATGACAACTTACCGATTGTCCTCCAAGTAAATGCATAAATTATGGTGTAAGCAACATATTACCTGCCTTTGGATGCCCTCTTCCCAAGACGGTACCCATACAGGTGATCCCCAGGAGTGCCTCCGGATTTAAACATCCCTTGGTTGCTTGGATGCTTCAGACTACCCCTGAAGGATCGAGGCAAACCTACCACTTACCTATATATATATATATATATATATATACATACATACATGTGTGAGCATGTATTGTACACGCCAGTAATCTAAAAATGTATTCCAACAGACAAGGTAACTCTCATGGAACTAGGCAACCGAAATATAATGCTTTCATATAATGCTTTATTTTTGTATGTCCTTCAATATATATATGTACATGGATGGATGGATGAATGGATGGATGTAGACATGTCATTTTTTTCAGTTTTACTTCTAGATTTCTTGCCAATAGAGAAAGAGCTGGTTTCTAACCTTGATCCAAAGCTCCTTCATTGGAATTTCAACATCAACAACAGGGCATTTTGTATGTATGTATGTATGTCTCTTCTATTTTATAATTATTATAAATCTTCCACTGAGGAGGGAGCCAGTTTCCAACAAAGATACAAGGTTCCATCTTTGAGATGTATATATATATATATACATATACACACATACATATATGTGTGTATGTATGTATGCATGTATGTATGTATATACATATATATGTATGTGTGTATACACACACTCCACAATAGTCTTCTTTCAGTTTCTGTCTAATAAATCAACTCAAAAGTCCTTGATCATCTCAGGCCTATAGGAGAAGACATCAGTGCAAGTTGTCTAGCAGTGGGACTGACTGAACCTGACATGACATGTTCAGGAATCAAACACATAACTCCACAACCATAGTGATCCTCTCCTTTCTTTTTTTCTATAACAGGTACCCAGCCACCTGTGATGTTAATCGACCCACCTGCCCAGGTACTGTTTAAAGAGTCAGAGACTGTGGCACTTCCGTGCAAGGCCAGTGGTGAACCACAACCGACGTAAGTATTGTTGTTTGAATAGTAGTACAAGTAGTAGTGGTGTTAGTGTAGTCATGTGAGAATTGAAAACACTAAGTGATATCACAATCATAAATAAGAAAACATGGGAACAAATGGGTTAAACCAAAATTATGTAGTTCAAACAAAATAGCGTATGGTAGGGGTGAGGAAACTTTTTAGTGCAGCGGGCAAAAATTTTCTAAAAGAAAGGTCCATGGGGAGGAATCACAGGTTTTAATACTTATATCTGTGTATAATTTGATATACATTAATAAAGATAAGTTTAACACATTAAATTGACACGTAACATCTTCATTAATGCCACCAGAGAATTTCGGACGTTTATATTACTTATGAGGTATTTTGTATTTAAAAGCTAGAGTGTAGTTGAATCTGAAGGGGGTGGTACAAACCTAGCAGTATGTGTTTTATAGTGAAAACAAAATTTCCATTCAAATGGCAATTACCGGACGATTTCTGACCATTTAAAATCGTAGAGGAAACGCGACCTATGTCGCAAATAGGTATGTGAATATTCTCTTCTAGTCTAGGCACAAGGCCTGAAATTTTGTGGGGAGGAGGCCAGTTGAGTAGATCAACCCCAGTATGCAACTGGTTCTTAATTTAGCAACCCTGAAAGGATGAAAGGCAAAGTCAACCTCTGCAGAATTTGAACTCAGAACTTAAAAACAGATGAAATACCGTTAAGCATGTCCACTGTGGAACGCTCAGCTCATCCAGTTGGTAACTGTCTACTAGATTATAGCTCTCTAGTAGACCCTTGAGGCAAGGATTCCCTTTCCTATCAGTTGAGCCCACACTATCGACCTGTGCATTGAGGATAGTGTTGAAGTCCCCTACCAAAACTAACGATTTAGACGTCACTAGAAAGGGTTCCAGGTCCCGGTAAAAACCAGACTGCCTACACTCCTGAGGAGCATAGACAGCTACCAACCTGAAGGACTGCTTACTCACATGAGTCACATCTAGTACAACCAGCCTATCTTCTGGCTCCAGAAAGACAGTACTTACCTGTAAGTCCAAGTTCTTCCTGATAAGGACTGCCACGCCTGCACCTCCTCCTTGGCTAGGAGAAATAAATTTCTCGTAGCCACTCAGAAGAGGCGAGAACACTTGAGGTCCACTCATCTTGGACTTGGTTACAATAGCCATATCTATTCTATGTGAAACGAGGTCATCCAGAAAACAAGTCTGTTTCCATTTTGACCCCATTCCATGCACATTCAAACAACCTAACTTAATCATCGGAGAAAGAAAAGTAAAAACTTACGGTTGCAAGATGGGGGCATGGCAGTTTCTGTCTGCATGCCTCCTCCATGCTCCCCGTAGCTGCTGGGCTTTTTACTGGTGTGGGTAGGGGTGGCTGCCGGGATGATTATTAATGTGCCCGCAATTACATCGTTCGTAAGATCTTTAATTAATTTGTCTCTCACATGTTCTTGGAGGAGTTTCTCCCTCCATTCTTCTTCTCCCACCTTTGCATAACGAAACTCTGTCTCAGTGTCTGTACTTTTAAAAAATTTTATACGTGGATTAGCCTGACCACTTTTTCATGTTTTATATTAAACATCACTATTTTGTCTGTTTTTTTTTTAAACCATCTCTTCTGGTTCGTTTTGCTTTTTGCTTCATCTCCTCTGCCCCTCCTCCAAACACAGAGGAAGAAAAAAATACGACGATAAACATAACAAAAAGACCAAAGAAAAAGGAAATTAACTGGAAATGAAAAAGAACAACAGAAAGAAAAATTCAATGAAACTCAAAAGGCAGAGGAGATGAAGCAAAACGAACCAGAAGAGATGGAGTTTACAACAGTAACCAACAAAAGAAAGAAAACACATACCCCTGACTCCCCTCCCCAATCAAAAGAGAAAAATAGCAACTATGCAGACAAACCACAAAAAAAAATCCCCAATTCCGCATCCCTGGCACGACTTATGTCAGGAAACAGTTTGCAATACCCCACCTCCCAACACTTAAAAGTTTTTTAAAAAACAGACAAAATAGTGATGTTTAATATAAAAAATGAAAAAGTGGTCAGGCTAATCAAAGCCCATCCACGTATAAAATTTTTTAAATGTACAGACACTGAGATGGAGTTTCGTTATGCAAAGGTGGGAGAAGAAGAATGGAGGGAGAAACTCCTCCAAGAACATATGAGAGACAAAGATGTCACGAACAATCAGCTCGGCAGCCACCCCTACCCAGAGCCTGGTGGCAACACCAGTAAAAAGCCCAGCAGCTACGGGGAGCATGGAGGAGGCATGCAGACAGAAACTGCCATGCCCCCATCTTGCAACCATAAGTTTTTATTTTTCTTCGATGATTAAGTTAGGTTGTTTGAATGTGCATGGAATGGGGTCAAAATGGAAACAGGCTTGCTTTCTGGATGACCTCGTTTCTCATAGAATAGATATGGCTATTGTAACCAAGTCCAAGAAGAATGGACCTCAAGCGTTCTCGCCTCTTCTGAGTGGCAATCCTTATCAGGAAGAACTTGGACTTACAGGTAAGTACTGTCTTTCTGGAGCCAGAAGATAGGCTGGTTGTACTAGATGTGACTCATGCGAGTAAGCAGTCCTTCAGGTTGGTAGCTGTCTATCAACGACAGCTCGTGCAGATTGTACCTAGATAGGTTATTTGTTAAGGAAAGAGATAAGAATAGTGCTAGCTGTCCACAATTTTGTGAACTTAGATGAGCAATGGAATCTGGCTCTGCATCTAGAGTGTTGGCAGCAAGAACGGTTTTGTACCATCACCTCAACGCCAAGCATGAAGGTTGCAGAGTCAGAGCTAAGCTACGTGCAGGGAAACGAGAAGGTATTAATGTTGCCGGATGGGCACGCCATGAGGAGAGTCAGAGAGGTAAAAAGTCCTCTATAAAGTCTTTAACAGACGAACAGGGACACAAGATCTATGGACAGGAGGAAATGCAGAAAGTCTTTCACCAGCATTTCACTCGGTTGTTCAGGGAGGGTGGGCCGCTTGAGCGTGGGGAGACCTTAAAGGACTTCCTAGCTGGTGGGCCGCAACTCTCGGCACGTGAGGCTGAATGCTGTGAAGGACCGATCACTCCTGCGGAAGTAAGAGAGGTGTTGGCCAAGTGCACCGGGAAAAAGTCGCCAGGGCTAGATGGTCTGCTCTATGACTTTTATTGTTGTATGCCAGACTTGTTCTGGGACATACTGGCAGGTGTCTATGCAAACTGGCAACAGAATGGGAGGATACCCAGATCTGTGAGCCAGGGAGTTGTGACGCTGGTCCAAAAAGACCCGAGCAAGTGGGATAGTATCTGTAATTATAGTGCAATTATATGCAATCCCAGGCAGGTTGATCTAGGATAATCTTCACCTTCTCCGCTACACCTTAGATAGGGTTGGGAAATTAGCCGGCAAAGGAGGGGCATTGGTCTATTTAGACCAAAGTAAAACATTCAATAGGGAAGACCACCTGTCACAATTTGCTGTAAAACAGGAGCATTTCCATTCCGTTTATAAAGCGAATCACAGATGGAAATGCGATCCAAAAGGTTCTTCTCACTCAACTCATATGGTACCCAAACATCGTAGCGATTTGTGTACCGAAGCTTTACCAGGTGCTCATGAACAACGGATTTTGATAGGCTGAGGCTTTCTACCAATTCTCGGGGTGTGCAGTGTGGGTTATTCTCAATTAATGACTTGATTTGGTCATCATCTGTAGTGGATGGTCTGCCTGATCGCTCTTTATCAATAAGGCTACAATCTCCAGCTTGGAACCTTGCGAACCACTTCCGTACAGTTCTTTCAGATAAAGAAACATCACCGTAAACTGTGCATATTTCTTTGGTTGCTTATGAGGCATTTAACCCTTTACAGAAAAAGAAAAGCATCAAGTGCTGAAAATGAACTTTCTTATCTTCCATTTTGAAGGGTTACAGAATTAACACAGGTTATAGGAACATAAACCTTCTTCCACGAAAAGATAGCTTAAACTGTGCTCTAAATGGAGGTGTAGTCAAATCCTATTTTATGGACTCAAATAAATAAGTCGAAAGGTAATCTACTATAAATCGGCACAAACTTTCCGGACAACCCAATAGAATACAAATAAGATGGAGAAAGTTCAGAGAGCTTACTACCTCTGTTGGCAGCAAAAGGACTTTCTTTCAGAGTGAAAGGTAGATTGTATGATGCTTGAGTAGGAGTAGCTATACTCCATGTTACATGGGTTCTGAATGCAGAGGACCTTGCATGATCCCAGCTTCATCAAGCAAGAGCATGGAGCAAGCAAATGAATAAGAATATTATTGACAGTGGCTTCAAAGCTTTGGCCAGCTAAGTTTTAGCTGGCTGATAAAAGAAAAATATTTATGGGCTGAAACTAATAAAACAATAAAACATAAAACAACAACATCATCCTCATCCTCATTCTTGCTCCCTACTCTCTTTCTACCTTTTATCTCACAATACTGTTTCTAATCTATCTCTTCACACACTGTCTCTCCCTCTCTTTCTCACACACACACGCATGCACACACATACAGACCCCTATCCTCCCTTCCACTTCTCTCAACTTACACCCATTATCACTTCATTTATAAGTACATCCACCTACTCTCTATCCCCATTTCCATCTTCATCTTTTTCCCTCTCTCCTACAACCAGATACACGTGGAAAAAGAACAAAAAAGACTTCAACATGGCTGGCAGACATGGCAGACATATCCTCACCGTACCACACGAGGGAACACTTGTGTTCAAGCAACCCAAAAGGAAACATGCTGGCACATATCAATGCTTTGCAAACAACTCTTATGGGGTGGCCATGTCAAGCATCGTTGAATTACGTCTTGCCTTCCTGCAGTCATACATGAAAGAGGCACCATATTCATATGATGTATCACCAGGGGCATCTCTCCTCTTCTCTTGTAACAAGCCAATCAGTTACCCTGAGGCCAATGTGACATGGGTATTGAAACACAATGATGGGTCATTCAAGGACTTTGACTTCACTGAGCGAATCCTAATGGACCACCAAGGTTAGTATTACCTTCTTACCAGTGCCACCACTACCAATACTGCTTTGTCTTCTTTGATGTATAGATATCAGTGTATTGTTGTTTAGCTCTAGGTCAGTCCTGATCCTTAGACAGACATAGTCAAAGATGTTCCAGCAGTGACCATCCCATCTATTCAAACATAGTGTACCTAGGACTACATTACCTAATGTATAGTATAATAGTTGTTATTAGTGGCAATAGTTGTTGTTGCAGTTACTTAGCCCAAGATCAGCCCTGATGCAAAAGAGGCATGATCAAAGATGTTCCAGCCGTCACTCTCCCATCTTTTATTAAGACACTATTTATCTTGGACTACATTATCTAATGTATAGTATAGTAGTTAGTGTTAGTGACCATTTGGACTTTTATTCAGACATAGCAAATCTGGAACTACATTATCTTATATAATTGATTCCCTGCTACTGCTTTCAATCAAAATATTAATGTAGAAGATTGAAACTTTTAAATTGAAACACCCCACTGACTAACAGGTAAGTTGGTTGTACATAGTTGCATTGGTAGAGTTACAACTATGACTTAAATAGTTCAGTGATTTGTGATTGCTAAGGACAGCTAACCCCTGCAGATGGTTTCTTCTCAACCAAGTTGCTGGCAATATTTTCATTCATTCTCAACTGCAACTGTTGTGTGTTGGCACTAAGTCGCTTACGACGTCCAGGGTTCCAGTTGATCCGATCAATGGAACAGCCTGCTCGTGAAATTAACGTGCAAGTGGCTGAGCACTCCACAGACACGTGTACCCTTAACATAGTTCTCGGGGATATTCAGCGTGACACAGTGTGACAAGGCTTACCCTTTGAATTACAGGCACAACAGAAACAGGAAGTAAGAGTGAGAGAAAGTTGTGGTGGAAGAGTACAGCAGGGTTCACCACCATCCCCTGCCGGAGCCTCGTGGAGCTTTAGGTGTTTTCGCTCAATAAACACTCACAACGTCTGGATTGGGAATCGAAACCACGATCCTATGATCGTGAGTCTGCTGCCCTAACCACTGGGCCATTGCGCCTCCATGTTCAACTGCAACAGACACCTGAAATAATGAAATACAGTAGTTTCTCAAGTATCCATCAATAGTTCCATATTCCAGGAACATTATCAAATATAACAGGGACTTGAACAAGACTGGAGTGCATAGTGGTGAAGATGTGGATAAAACAACCAAGATGAAGACACCAATATTAAAATATTAATGTAAAATAATAATTCCACACTCAGAAATATACACAAAATTCTCTCCACACCTATTCTCCTAATTCTTTTTCAGCCAACCTTGTCTTTGCTAATGTACTCGAAGAAGACTCCAACAAAAACACTGCCTATGTTTGCATTGCTTCCAATATGTTTGCACGAGCAACCACAGTGGGTAAAACCGTTTATCTGAGGACCTCACCAGGTGAGTTTTTTTTTCATTTCCAAATGAAGACATATTGAGTGGTATTAAAGTGGTTTATAGACAAGATTTAATGTTTTAAACATTTCAGGACATTTATAACGAAATACACTGTCCTCTATGTGTTTTAATTAATTTTTGAAATGATAAAATAATCAAGAATTGTACATAATTAGTTCCTAAAATTATCTTAGAATCTAATGCCTATGTGCACTTTAGTAAGCGAAATGAGAGACCGATATACATGAATATAGCTGCATAATATATATACAGGGTGCAGACAATATTTGAGGATATGTGTATTTTTAGTCAGTATTTTATTCAACTAAGTTTTATTGAACTTTTTCAGAAAATAACAATGACATGCCCTATGCTAACTAATGAAATGAAAAGGCATGCTCAAGCTAGTCTTGCAGAATAGTATAACTACAATTATATCTACCTACACCCCACAAGCGGGCCTACCAAATGAACAGAAGGACCACTTTTATGAGGCTAATGAGGTGCAAATGTGGCTGTGTAGTAAGAAGTTTGCTTCCCAACCACATGGTTCCAAGTTCAGTCCCACTGCATGGCACCTTGGGCAAGTATCTTCTACAATGGCTTCGGACCAAATAAAGTCTTGTGAGTGAATTTGGTAGATGAACCCTGAAAGAAGCCCATTGCATATATATTTGTATATGTATATATCTGTGTGTGTATATCTTTCTGTCTGTGTTTGTCCTCCACTACCACTTGAGAACCGGTGTTGGAGTGTTTATGCTCCCATAACTTGGATTGATTTGGAATCTCCTTTAACTCTTCTGAACAGTCTCCTTGTTTAAGTTGGTAAATGCTGCCATAATCTTTGCCTTCAGTTCTTCTTTGGTGTTACAAGGAGTTCTGTTGGTCTCTCGCTCAACTGCTCCCCACATATACTACTCAAGGGAGCTGCTGTCTGGAGAGTTAGGTGGCCATATGTTAGGGGTGATGTGGACGCAGAAATTGTCTGACAGCCATGACTGAGTTCTCCTGCTTGTGTGGCATGGTGAAGAGTCCTGTTGCTAGACATAGGATCTTCCAGCAGCCACCCTCTTAACTCAGGGCTGTAGTACCTCCTCCAGGCATTTGATGTAGACCTCTGTGTTGAGTCTGAGGCCATGCGGGAAGATGAATGAAGGCATAACGTTACCATCACTAGTGATCACTCCAAACACAATAATGATGAATGACTGTTCGATTTTTATCACTCTCTGTACACATTTTGGGACATGGCATTCCTGGCAGAAATTTTTCTCATCTGAGAAAAACCAAAGCATATTCAGTTTCCTCTTGTTCTTGATGGCTTGGGATAAAAATTGGCCCTTTCTCATCCTGTATAAGAAATACTGAATGCCTTCATGCACTACCTGTCTGATAAGAAACTCAGACATTCCCATGTCCTCGGCAATGGATCTGCTTGACTTGGTGGGATTGTTGTCAATCATGGCCTGGATCTTAACAACAAATTCATAAGTTCTTTTCTTATCAGAATGAGTTTTCCAAGCTGCCGTACCTTCTTAATCACCATTAGACTCATCCAACTCTTTCTGAATCCGCTGCACTGTTCTCAAATTGACACACAAACACTCTGAAATGTTCCTATTGGAGCTTCTGATATGAATGCTTAGCAGTACAGCATGCCAAATTTCTAGTTGTGTGAATTGCATCATGGTGCACTTTTTCTCACAGACAGTGCCCAACTGACCCTACTATACTGTGTAGTCAACAAAATCAAAAACAAACAATGCAATTTTCAGGAAATCAAAAATATAAAATGGAGACAATTTACCCATCGTTCCTAGTATATTGAGTTGTAACAACAGGTTATTAGTATCACAATGTCTAAATGAAATATTACCATATATCTTTTGTCTACTTTCAGAGGAGACTAAAGACTACCAGATTCATATCCTCAGTGCTACCCCTTATGAGACGGTCTTTCTGAAAGGAGACACTGTGAAGTTGCAGTGTATATTCGGTGGACAGTGAGTTCAATTCTGCTTCATTCTCTTCCATGCACATCATCTTTATTGGCACAGCAATCAGCATTCTTTAACCACACCACCACCACTAATAGCACTACACCACAATATTAACACTCCCACCTCTACCATCCATACAGCACCAGCTCCACCATCTGTACGTGACCACCACCAACAACACATATTCTATTACCCAACCCATGCTAGCATGGAAAGCGGACGTTAAACGATGATGATGATGATGATAATGATGATCATTAACAGCGTCTGACAATCCTTTTACATTCAAGGAGCTTTTTTATCCCAATATTCTACACCTTTATTGTTTATGGTTTTATCTACTTCAAGTTCCACAATAATAATGAATAATCATCCTCGGACTCAAACTACTGCAGATCGATAAATGCTACAGCAAAGACCTCTTCCCGACAGGAAACTACAGGTTATGAAACTGGTGCATCAGATGGTACTCGGAGGAAACTAAGGGCTCTGTGGCTTGCTGCTAAATAGAAAGGAAGATATAAAGAGTTTGAAAACAAAGTATGTCGAGCTCTTTATAAAATGACAGGATCTACAGTGGAGAAACTGGGAAAGTTAACAAGCTCAATATACATTACAAGAAAGGAGAGCCATTACACCAATAGTAATAACACATGCACCGGTTCAACTCCACTACTTTTATCATTTGTCAATAGGTTAAATATCTAATCAATTACCTAACCGATCACTGTTTACTGTGTTGGTTAAGCAATCAATTGGTTGTTTGTTTATCTATCAATGTTGTTTTGCTGATGTTCACAACCTTTTCAGTGACCCATAACTTCCAGCTCCCTTCAAGCCAGTACATGTGTTCACATTATTGTTGTTATAACTCTCCTAAGACATAATAACATTTATCAATATATTTTGATTGTATTTGTTGGGTATAAATTTATTTTGTATATATTTGAAGTGTATAAGATATTATACTTACTTTTAACAGTCATTCTCGGTGTTTCTTCTCTCATTCCCAGTCCGACACCAGAGATCAGGTGGTACCGAAATAATAAAAGGATACAGCAGAATACAAAGTATACATTTTCTAACTTTAATCATCAACTCAATATTCTGGATGCTAGGTTTGAGGATGAGGGAAATTATGAATGCCATGCAAGTGAAATAAGCTCTGGTCAGATATTGCTACGAGCCATGAGAGTGAAGATTGAATGTAAGCCTGAATAATTATTCCGTTATTCTTTTACTGATTTCAGTCTTTGGTCTATGGTCATGCTGGGACATTATCTTAATTGATCATATCAACCTGGGTAACTGTAGACTCATACTTGATATGTATCAGTATAAATTCATGTGTAAGCATATCCATCCATCCATCTATATATATATATATAAAATTAATTAATGAGGGTAGAAATTGAAATTAATCAATTAAAACCAGTGGTCTAGCATATTAAAAAAAATCCGAGGATTAAAATTATATTACATACAAAAATAAGAGGAATGACCAGCAAATGTGGATCCCTATATGCTAGAAATAGATGCCGAATCATCTAACCACGAAAGAAATATGTTCTCAGTAAAAAAAATTTTGCGACAAAACAGACTGTAAACGGGCAAGACAAATGAAAAACATACTAAATTAAAAAACTGATTATTAACTGCAGAATTATTTCCGAACTTAGCGCGCCAGATTGAAGACATTTGAAAGGATACACTGAATGTAATTTGCAGAACTCTACACGTGTTCCTTTATGGATGGACGTCTTGTGTCTAGTTCTGGAAGTTATATTCTCATATCGATAGACTTACGCTGACGATCCTGCAGATATTTACTTATGTAAATTTTAACAGGTGAAACCATTTTTAATTTAGTATTTTTTTCATTTGTCTTGCCCGTTTACAGTCTGTTTTGTCGCAAAATTTTTTTACTGAGAACATATTTCTTTCGTGGTTAGATGATTCGGCATCTATTTCTAGCATATAGGGATCCACATTTGCTGGTCATTCCTCTTATTTTTGTATGTAATATATATATATACATATATATATATATATATATATATATATATATATATATATATATACTAGAAAAAGAAAGTAAGGTACTCAGAGATCTGGATGGTTGTACATTTAAATCTGAAGAATCTATTAGAGTAGATGAAAGCGCTAATATATGATTTATAAAAACATGTGACATATTAATAAAAATCTGTAAATGTACAACCATCCAGATCTCTGAGTACCTTATTTTTTCTCATATATAATACCTGTACATCACCTCCAGACTTTCTCATATATGGAAGGAAATAAGACCAGCCATGATGGATACTTCATACTATAAAATTCAGATAATATACCCACTCTACTGACAGTTATACAAGTGCATCTCCTCTCTGAATTATGGTCTCTTAGATGACTCATATATATATATATATATATATATATATATATATATATATATATATATATTAGTCAGTAAATAGTGGGGTTGTGTTAACCGCATGTGGAGAAATAATAGGAAAATGAAAAAAAGCCAGAATGCTGAACTGGAAGCATATTTTAATAAAGATTTTTTCACTACCTTTGTCAGCTTCTTTGATAGTAAGGCTTTTGTCCTGTTGTAAGTTTTGGCTTTTTTTCATTATTTGAAGTCATTGAATGTTGTGCCTATGTTACTACATAGGCACATAGGCTCATGATGTCATTAAATGGCATGATGGTAGCTCCACTGATCACAGATTTTGAGAGGCAATTGTTAGGTTGTCAGTAATTACAAGGTAGTATACACATAGGGTGGAGGCGCAATGGTCCAGTGGTTAGGGCAGCGGACTCGCGGTCATAGGATCGTGGTTTTGATTCCCAGACCGGGCGTTGTGAGTGTTTATTGAGCGAAAACACCTAAAAGCTCCACGAAGCTCCGGCAAGGGATGGTAGTGAACCCTGCTGTACTCTTCCATCACAACTTTCTCTCATTCTTTCTTCCTGTTTCTGTTGTGCCTGTAATTCAAAGGGTCAGCCTTGTCACACTGTCACGCTGAATATCCCCGAGAACTACGTTAAGGGTACACGTGTCTGTGGAGTGCTCAGCCACTTGCACGTTAATTTCATGAGCAGGCTGTTCCGTTCATCGGATCAACTGGAACCCTCGACGTCGTAAGCGACGGAGTGCCAACAACAACAACATACACATAGGACTGAGTATGGGTGAATGGTTTTATTCTGTTGTGGAATGCAGTGTTGGAGCTGTCAGTATCTAAGCAAGCATATCTGACTTTAACATTATGTGTGCTAAAAGTTCTATGTTATGAGATTTAGGAAAATATTATCTAAATAAAGACAGTACCAAAGAAATAGGAGAGAGAGCAAGTTAGAAGAGAGAGTGATGGTGTGATAACACAATAAATGTTGTAGTTGTTGATTTTGTTGGTATTACAGTTGTTTTTGTTAATTTTGTGTGTTTCAGCTAAACCTGAATGGACCACAAAACCAAAAAGTATTGTGGCCAGTGATGGCGGTTCAGCTACCTTCACCTGTAATGGAACCAGCAAACCTCCCATCAGTAAACACTTGTGGTACATCAATGGCATAGATATTTACCGTAAGTAGTGACACTGATGATGAGATGATAATGATGGTGTATATGTGTATACAGTTGACATTCAAAAATCCAGTTCTTTCAGATTTCTGGCACGGATTTCAGAGCACATTTTCAAATTTACCAGGTTAAAATTCTGAGGATTGATTTTATTTAACTGAATTAAAATTCTGTAGAACTATTTTATTTAGCTAGTGAACATTAAAATTTCATTTGCTTTTCACTTAGTGCTTAATTTTCTTTCTTTAAAGGATTGTACAGGTAGTAATTTTCTCTTAAATATATACAGCATATATAACCATAAAAAGTCCAGCATTTTTGAAAATCTGGCACTCTTCAGGTCCGGAGGATGCTGAATTTTTTAATGTCAACCTGTATATGAGTGTGTGTGTGTATGTATAACTTTGGGTAGATTTACCAGGTTGAATCAAAAGGATATATTTTGATGTATAAATGCATTTCATATGAAATTTATTTCAACTATTAAAGTTTGAAATACAGGAAAATGTTTATCTTAATGTGTGGTATCTCTCTCTCTCTCTCACTCACCCTCTTTCTCATTGTATATTTGTGTATAGGTGAGTATATATATATATATATATATATATATATATATATATATATATATATATATACATACATACATATATATATAGCAGGATACACACACACACACACAAATATATATATATATGTATATATAATGTGTGTGTATGTGTGTGTGTTTATATATATATATAATAATATTAGGGACAAAATCCAAAATTACAGGTAAAAAACTCAATTCAAATCAATTTATAAAAAATTTAAATTAAATTGAGCTTTATAGATTATAATATATAAAAATATATAGTGTTAGGGAAAAGAACCAAGGTTCATGAACTCATCGATGAAAATCCACTATCACATATAGAAAAATTAATAATTAAAAGCACAATAAATGAGTATAATATAAAACAAAGTAAACATCATAAGATAAAGATACTATCTTTATCTTATGATATTTACTTTGTTTTATATTATACTCATTTATTGTGCTTTTAATTATTAATTTTTCTATATGTGATAGTGGATTTTCATCGATGAGTTCATGAACCTTGGTTCTTTTCCCTAACACTATATATATATATATATATATATATATATATATATATATATATATACATACATACATACAATTGAGTAGACAAACAAAAGTAGAGCACTCAACACATTTATTGGGAGTTACATGTATAGATCAAAGCAGTTTGATTCAAACTCCTCAGTACTCTGAGTATCAAGCATGATATCCAACAGCTGAGAATTAGCATCATGCTTGAAACTCAGAGTACCAAGGAGTTTGAATCAAACTGTTTGAGCTTTCTCTTTCTCTCTCTCTCTCTCTCTATATATATATATATACATAACTACATACATACAGACACACACATATGTATACACCTTTTATTTTTGCAGAATATCCCAATAAAAATAAGTTTATAGTACAGAAAACCAACCTGACTGTCATCAACCTCACACCCCAAGATTCCATGACCATCCAATGTAATATCAGTAATATCCATGGGTATATCTTCACTAATGTCTTTCTAAATGTCTTCGGTGAGTATTGAACCTGGCACACCTTGATGCAGCAGGCATTCATTCCCCTTTTTATATTCTGTTTCCTATAACTATATGTCACCACACCACCACCACCACCACGACTACTACTACTACCACCACTACCACCACCATCACCACCTCAAACTTGTGTACATTGGTATCTGTGTGCCCCCTCGTGTGTTTGCAAACTCAACTTTGCCTTACATTCTTCAAGGGTGGATAAATTCAGTACCAGTTACATACTAGGGCCAATGCAGTTCACTAATCCACACGCCTCAAAATTGCTGGTCTCGTCCCCAAATCAGAAAACATCATTAAAGGTAGCAAGCTCATGTGTTAATTATTATAAGTCTTTAGATTCTAAGTTCAAATCCTACCAAGGTCATCTTTGCCATTTATCATTTCAGAATCAATAAACATAGAGTACCAGTAAACTACTGAGGCTAATGTAATCCACTTACCCCTCCCCTCAAAACTACAGGCTTTGTGCTAAAATTAGCAAGAAATATTATTATTATTCTTTTTATTATTATTATTACTATTATTATTATTATTATTAAGATGGTGAACTGGCAGAATTGCTAGCATACTGGATGAAATGCTTTCTGGTATTTCGCCCGTTGCTGCTTTCTGAGTTCAAATGCTGCTGAGGTCAACTTTACCTTTCATGCTTTTGGGGCTGATAAAATAAGTACCAGTTAAATACTGAGGTTGATGTAATGAACTCACCGGTGGTGAGCTGGCAGAATCGTTTAGCAAGCTGGACAAAATGCTTAGCAGTATTTCGCCTGTTGTTACATTCTGAGTACAAATTCTGCCAAAGTCGACTTTACCTTTCATCTTTTTGGGGTCAATAAAATAAGTACCAGTTGAACACTGAGGTCGATGTAATTGACTCATCCCCACCTCCCCACCAAGCTACCCTTGTGACAAAAATTTGAAAGAATAATTATTATTATTATTATTAAGGTAGTGAGCTGGCAAAATTGTTAGGATGCAGAACAAAATGCTTAGCAACATTATTATTATTATTATTATTATTATTTATTATTATTCAGTAGTTTTATTTTTATAAGGTGCTTTCACTTCACTACCGAGCACAGCTTTGTGTGCCTTGGGTATGTATCATTATCATTATTATTATAATTATTATTTATTAGTAATTATTATTATTATTATTATTATTATTATTATTATTATTATTCTACATTCTTAATTTACAGCCGAGCCCCAGACATGCTAGAAGACAAGGAGAAAACCCAGAAGCATGCTGCGGGTCAATCAATAAACATTACATGCAGGACAACTGGCGGTGATTCGGTGCATGTGCACTGGTCAAAAGACGGCAAACAGGTGATTGGTGGCAGGTACCAGACACTGAGCAACGGCAATCTAAACATCAAGGTCAGTAGTAGTAGTAGTAGTAGTAGTAGTGATTTGGGCTTGGAGGGAATGTTATGAAGACATTGAATTTATAGGCTGTACTGGTATTGAGATGCTCTGCTCCTTTTACAAAATGGACAATGACAGGGCTACAGGAGTAAGGTTAAATAGAGGACATGCAAAGTTGCTCAAGATGCACGATGCACATCACTCTACAAGTAACACCCACAGGCTCTACCTACCAAGAAAGAAGGATGGAGGGGATTGTGAAGCATACAAGACACAAATAGCCCTTGGATATGAGTTTCAAATACAATATTGTGGAAAAGAAGACAAAAGTATTAACCATCTCTTGAGTAAATACAGGAAGCTAGCACAAAAAGAGTAGTAAGTACAGGTATGACTGTATCAGTAGAAATGTGCATTAGAGTGTTACCCTGGTTTGTGGATTCAAAGTAATAGAAAAGTGGTATGAACTTGAGCCACAGGTTGTGATAGTGACTGATAATTGCACGATTTTAGGAAATTTTATCCATAATCAGATTGGAGCCTGGTGTAGCCATCTGGTTTCACCAGTCTTCAGTCAAATCGTCCAACCCATGCTAGCATGGAAAGCGGACGTTAAATGATGATGATGATGATGATGAAAGTCTGGTTATATTCTTTTCTACTCTAGGCACAAGATCAAAAATTTGTGGGGAGGGAGCTCAGTCAATTAGCTTGACCCCAGTATGCAACTGGTACTTAATATATCGACCCCGTAAAGATGAAAAGCGAAGTCAACGTCAGCGGAATTTGAACTCAGAACATTTGATGACAACAAATATCTTCACATCTCAAGAATCTTTTCTTGAGATCTTGCAGACTACATGATGGCACTTCCCTGTCAGCAGGTTGAAAATGCAAGTCTCAATTCCAAAATCTTCTAGCCTCTAATGTAGCAGTTTTGGTGTTGTGCCAAGTGCACCAGTTACCACAGCGACAACTGTCATTTTAGTCTTGCACAATCTCTTCATCTTTCTACCTAATTCCTCATAATTCTTAATTTTCTCAATTTCTTTGTTATCCTTTATATTATTGTATGGTATTGCAAAATCTATGATCTTATGCTGTTTGTTTATCATCTTTTGTCCTTTACAATCATATCCGGTCTTCTTGCTTCCACTTTCTCTGACATATTTCTCGAACTTGGTTGTTAACACTCCATTATCATGATTATTATTATTATTATTATTACGATGAAAGTAAACAAAGTTTGTTTTAGAAGCGTTGAGATGTATTGAAAGATACAGAAATAAATGTTTTTATTCTCAAACGCGTGATAATGCTAATAAATAGCGTGATCAGGATAAATTATCCGTATATTGCAGAAAAATACGTTACCGGCCAGCCATGAGACTCGAACTCACATCCCTGTGATTATGCATCAGGTGCTTTACCATTAAGCTAAACTGCCCAGTATCATCATCATTAACAAGCAACTGGATTTGTACTCTTCCAGTAGACCAGGCTTGCTATTGCTGTCACTTTCTTTCGTAGATGGTCACAATGTGGTTGTGGCGTTGGTTGCAGATTAGTGGAGGTGACCAAGTCAAGTTTGCCCATATGAACTTGGTGTCTGGGCAAGGATCTATTTAACTTACACCCAAACCTATAATGGGAAAGTCTACTTCAGCACAATTTGAACTAAAAAGGCAAAGATTCTGAATGAATACTACAAGGTAACTTAAGTAGAGTTGACCATGTGCATATTTGAACAAGGTCTCTGGTTTGAGAATAATCTCTTCCCTCTCCGCCCTACATACGCACAAATATCTTAACCCTTTTGATACCAACCCAGCTGAAACCGCCTCTGGCTCTGTAGTACAAATGTCTTGTTTTCATAAGTTTTGAATTAAAATCTTCCACCAAACCTTAGTCACAATTTATGTTCCTAAAACTAACTGAATGATAACTAAGTTATTTTACTAAATTCTTTGTTATATTTAAAGTAATTGAAAGAAACACAGAGCATTTCAAAATAAATACAGTAATGAAGGGGTTAAAGACCCTGAAAATAGATAACGGGTGCAGGCCATCAACCAATTAAATCATTAAAGTTAACAACAAAAAGAAAAAAATAGTTCCACAATTCTCAGAATTTATATTCCACTAATTTTTCTGCATTGTTCTGACAATCTCCTCAGAATTTGGTCTTAGCAGATTCCGGCATCTATCGTTGTAATGCTAGCAACAAGTATGGAATGGTTTCAGCAACAAGGACACTTATAGTTCGATGTGAGTATATTTATTTGTCACTTATTTCCTTCCCACCCATCTGTCTAGGATGTTACTAGCTAACACGGGCACTCCAATGTCTGCAAGAGCCATATTTCACTTTGTATGTCTACTCCAGGATGCTGATGGAGAACTGCTCCTTATTTATACATAAACCATGCATCTTTGCAGACAAGACAAAATTTAAACACTTTCCAGTAGATTTGTTGGTGTGTAAAGGGGAAGATGCAAAACTCACATGTGTTGTCATGACTGACCCTATGCAGATTGACAATCTGCATGTTGTTTGGTTCAAGGATGATGATATCATAGCCATTGATGAGAAGAGAATCATCCAGAAGCCCAAAGACAATTCATTGATCATCAGGAGTGTAAAACAAAGGGATGCTGGCCTCTATTCATGTGTGGCCACAAATGGATTGGATTTTATCAAAGCGTTTGCCCGTCTCCAAGTAAGAGGTAGGTTCATTTTACATGTATGTGTGCCATTCTCCCACTCTCCAGTTGTCACCTATGTCTGTGTTCCCCAGGATTCAATTCTAACTATGAGACTGGTCCTTCAATAAAGTAACAGATACGGATGGTGATTAGCTAGGAGTGTAATTTGCAGTCACAAGTTTCTGAGTTCAATCTCTCTGTAAGGTATCTTGGACAAGAAACATATATATATATATATATATGTTTCTTGTCCAAGATACCTTACAGAGAGATTGAACTCATATATATGCATATGTATGTATAAATATATATATGCATATAAATGTATGTATATATGTAAAAAAAAAATTAGTGAAAAGAGTTGAGAAAAATTTTTCCAAAATTCCATGTGAAATATATGGAAAAGAAGGAAAATGCACAAAAATGTTATGTTGGGAAAAATATATTTATGAAATAAAAAATATTTACATAGTCAACCAGTTTCGCTTCTACTCTTCATAATGAAGTAGTTAATGTTAATGTTATAATTTCATGCTATCATAAGTTGTCATTCTACATCAGTAGATCAGATATTTTGTAAGACACAGACACACGCACACACACACGGATGTATATACATACACACAAACATAATTCATATTTCATTGCAGTCAAGATAAGAATTGAAGTCTCTCCATCGAATCTGGAGGTGAACAAAGAGGCAGATGCAAAGTTCATGTGTGCTGCCACAACTGACTCCATGGAGGTCAACAACCTGCAGATCACATGGCTGAAGGATGATAAGGTCATAGACATTGATGAGGAAAGAGTCATCCAGAATTACAAAACTGGTTCATTGACCATCAGGAATGTAACCAGAAATGATGTTGGCCGCTATACATGTGTGGCCACAAATGGATTGAATGTTGTCAATGCCTCAGCCCTTCTCACAATCAAAGGTAAGCTCATTTTGTTCACCCACACACATATATAAGCATCAGCTTAAAAGTTCATGGGCTGACCAAGATAAATGAGGTTTATTTTTCAACATAATTACCCTTGTGGTCCACACACTGCTCAGATCCCATTGGCAAAAAAGTTTTCATCCTGTTGCTTAAAAATGTCAGCAAAAGCAAATATGAAGTTGATCAAGAGCAGATTTGGTGTCATCACTGCAATACTAGTTTCCAGCAAAGAGTTTCTTCATTTTGGGGAATGGATGATTGTCAAATGGGGCTTATATTCAGAATAGGGATGGTGATCAACTATTCCAAAACCACAGTGATGCACAGCAGCCATTGAAAGTAAGGACTTGTGTGCTGGGGAATTGTCTTAATAAAACAAGAGCACTTTTGTTAGTTTTCCTAGGAGTTTGGTCTTCATAGCCCTTCATAACTGCCTCATGTATGCATATGTATGAAAGTTTGAGTGTGTGTATGTTTGTGTCTCATTCTCTTGTTATCATGTGATTGTTGCAAATGAAAGTTGATCATTTCTTCCATTTTACAAAAACATAAGGTGACAAGCTGGCTGAACTGTGAGAACACTGAACAAAATACTTAGCAGTATTTCGTCCTTTACATTCTAAGTCCAAATTCTACCAAGGTTGACTTGGCCTATCATCAACGAGTCCAGAGTCAATAAAAAAAAAATGACCAGTTAAGTAATGGGGCCGATATAACTGATTAGTTCCCTCTCCTCAAAAAGTAATGGCCCTGTGCTGAAATTTGAAAATATATTTGGCAAAACCATGTCTTGCTACCTATAGAGAAATATTACTTTATTTGGAAATAGGTGAGTGCTGGCAACAGGAAGAGCATCCAGCTATGGAAATTCTGCCTTAATAAACTATGTTTGACTCATGCAAGCATGAGGCATGGGTCTTATGATGCTGCTGCTGATTAGATTATGATGATTATGTGTGTGTATGATAGTGATGCTCTTCTCTTTCAGTTACAGGTACCCAGCCACCTGTGATGTTAATCAACCTACCTGCCCAGGTACTGTTTAAAGAGTCAGAGATTGTGGCACTTCCATGCAAGGCCAGTGGTGAACCACAACCTACGTAAGTATTGTTGTTTGAGTGTAGTGGGGGTGGTGTAGTCGTGTGATTGTGGTGGTGGCAGTGTGGACATGATAATTTTGTGGTGTGCAGATATGTGGTGGTGTAGTGGAAGGAGATGCTGTAGGGAGAAGGGTTTTATGAAAAGTATTACACCTTCTTTCTCTCCTTCTTTCCCTTTCTTTCTCAGCACATATATATATATATATATATATCTATATATATATATATATATATATATATATATATCCCTTCTCCGCTGACATACTACGACGAAGTATCCAAGATGCAGATAAGATAGAGATTTTTATTTATTTACGGCCTCAAACATCTCATACCTTCACGCTTTAGTCTGCCCCCTATTATTTATCTTGCTTCTCTCCATGAAATTCAATTGAATTCAGTTGTTGTCTTAAATTCATACTTATTCATTTTCTAAGCTTCCTAAATTCATGCTACGTTATATTCTATTCACCTAGAATTCATTGCTCCTTTAAAAATTACGATTTATGCATTGTTGTCTCTCAAATATTTAAAATCTACAATTAAGAGACCTATCTACTCGCTGACGGTAATCCGCCCTCCCACCCCCTCCACCGGAAGTTCATTCCTCTGTCATCCTGTCATCCTCGGCTGTCTCCCGGAACCCATCTAGTGGCCTTGGCCATCCTCTCCCCTACCTTTGGGTAGCGCATTAAGTTTGAGAAATGTTTGCAGGTTGTAGGTACTGTTTTGCTTATGAATTCTTCCAATTGCAAGTTTTCTTTTCAGGTACACGACACTACTTTTCCCCTTCCCAGGCTACAGGCCCACACCCCAAACACCCATACTGTTAGGATTGGCACTCTCAACGTCGGCACGCTGAAAGGTAGATCTGGTGAAATTGTTGAGATGCTTGAACGGAGACGCGTAGATATGTGCTGCATCCAGGAAGTAAGATGGAGAGGAGGTTCTGCGAGGTTCCTCACAGGCAAAGAACACAGGTACAAGATTTTCTGGGCAGGGAACACTGACGGGGTCGGGGGCGTAGGAATACTTCTAGCGGAGAAATGGGTGGATAAGGTAATCGAGGTCGTTAGAGTAAGTGACAGAGTACTTAAGATCAGACTAGTGCTTCATCATAGATTAGCTACTGTCATCTCAGCCTATGCACCTCAACCGGGGCTACCAGATGGTCTGAAAGACCAATTCTATGACACCCTCTTGCAAACTACCTCGTCGACGAGTGACAGGGACCTTCTCTTTGTGGCTGGAGACTTCAATGGTCATGTCGGACGTCGTGCTGGAGACTTCCATGGCATACATGGAGGCTATGGCTTCGGTTCCCGCAACGAGGAGGGAACCAGACTGCTGGAGTTCTGTGATGCAACCGATCTTATGGTCTGCAATACCAACTTCAGGAAACCTGCCAGTCACCTAGTCACCTACCGCTCCGGCAGACACTCTAGCCAAATCGACTACATCCTCGCCAGAAATAGGGAAAGAGGGCGGCTTATAAATGCCAAAACCTACCCTGGCGAAGAATGTACCCCACAACATAGATTAGTAGTTAGCGACTTTGGGATCAAGGCAAAATGGGTGCCCAGAATTCGACAGGCTTGGAGGAGAAGGGTGTGGAAGCTTAAAGACCCTGCAAACGGACAGAGACTTAGAGACAAGTTACTTGAAGCATTTAACGAAATAGAAGGGGATATAGCATCATACAACGTGGAAGACAATTGGAGATTTCTGCGGGACAACCTGTTGAAAGCCACCGACCAGATTTGTGGGTGGTGTAAGGTCCCCTCCCGACCCAGAGTAACGTGGTGGTGGAACAAGGAGGTAGACAGGGCTATTAGACAAAAGAAACAGGCTTGGAAGGACTGGAAGAACGGTGGTAGCAGGGAATTGTACCAATGTGCCAGAAGGGAGGCTAGGCGACAGGTTTATTTAGCCAGAGGGGAAGCAGATAAGGAAAGATTTGCCAATGTTCTGCGCTGTGAGGACCAAAGACTCGAGGTATTTCGTGTTGCAAGACAGTGTAGGAGAGAGAATAGTGATGTTGTAGGAGAGAAATGTGTTCGCATGGATGATGGTACGCCTGCATTAAATGAGGATGCAAAGAAAGAGGTCTGGAGATGCCACTACAATAGATTGCTTAATAAAGAGAATGAATGGGAGAAAGAGAGCCTGCCGTATGTCGACCCAATAGAGGGACCAGCTATCCGAGTTGATAGTACCAGGGTAGATAAAGCAATTAAGAGTATGAAGACCGGGAAAGCCCCCGGCCCATCAGGAATCACTGCAGAGATGCTCAAAATATCTGGCAGTGTTGGCTATAGCCTAGTCACCCGTATTACGAACCAGGTGATACACGAAGGAGTCATACCCAATGACTGGTGTAGCAGCATCATAGTCAACTGCTACAAAGGTAAAGGTGACGCTTTAGATACAAATAATTACAGAGGCATCAAGCTGTTAGATCAGGTTATGAAAGTTACAGAGAGGGTCATCATCATCATCATCATCGTTTAACGTCCGCTTTCCATGCTAGCATGGGTTGGACGATTTGACTGAGGACTGGTGAAACCGGATGGCAACACCAGGCTCCAGTCTGATTTGGCAGAGTTTCTACAGCTGGATGCCCTTCCTAACGCCAACCACTCAGAGAGTGTAGTGGGTGCTTTTACGTGTCACCCGCACGAAAACAGCCACGCTCGAAATGGTGTCTTTTATGTGCCACCCGCACAAGCCAGTCCAGGGGCACTGGCAACGATCTCGCTCGAAAATCCTACAGGAGCCAGTCAGGCGGTACTGGCAACGGCCACGCTCAAAATGGTGCATCTCATGTGCCACCCGCACAAGAGCCAGTCCAGGGGCACTGGCAACGATCTTACTTGGCTTGCCGGGTCTTCTCACGCACAGCCCATTTCCAAAGGTCTCGGTCCGTAGTCATCGCCTCGGTGAGGCCCAATGTACGAAGGTCTTGCCTCACCACCTCAGCCCAGGTCTTCCTGGGCCTACCTCTTCCACGGGTTCCCTCAACTGTTAGGGTGTGGCACTTTTTCACGCAGCTATCCTCCTCCATTCTCACCACATGTCCATACCAGCGCAATCGTCTCTCTTGCACGCCACAACTGATGCTTCTAATGTTCAGCTTTTCTCTCAAGATACTTACACTCTGACGGGTATTCACATTGACATTACACATCCAACGGAGCATACTGGCTTCATTCCTTGCGAGCTTACGTATGTCCTCAGCAGTTACAGCCCATGTTTCACTGCCATGTAGCATGGTTGTTCGTACGCATGCGTCATACAGTCTGCCTTTTACTCTGAGTGAGAGTCCCTTTGTCGCCAGCAGGGGTAAGAGCTCTCTAAACTTTGCCCAGGCTATTCTTATTCTAGCAGCTACACTTTCAGCGCACCCACCCCCACTACTAACTTGGTCGCCCAGATAGCGGAAGCTATCGACTACCTCTAGTTTTTCACCCTGGAATGAGATAGAAGTTGTTTCCTGTTTGTTTGCAGTCTTTATTGCACCTGAACATCTGCCACAAACAAAAACTAACTTGCTAGTTAACCTGCCTTTGATGTTGCTGCACCTCTTATGTGTCCATAGCTTGCACCGGGTACATCTAATTAGGGAGCGAATCAATTTAGATGAGATGCAGTTTGGGTTCGTGCCAGGTAAAAGCACTACTGATGCCTTATTTCTAGTGAGACAGTTGCAGGAGAAATACCTAGCTAAGGATAAACCTCTGTACCTGGCTTTCGTTGACATGGAGAAAGCCTTTGACAGGGTCCCCCGATCCCTTATCTGGTGGTCAATGAGGAAACTTGGGATAGAAGAATGGTTAGTGAGAGCTGTGCGAGCCATGTACAGAGATGGTGCCAGTAAGGTGAGGGTTGGAAATGAGTACAGCAATGAATTCCGGGTAGAGGTAGGGGTCCACCAAGGTTCCGTCCTCAGCCCCCTCTTATTTACCATAGTCCTCCAGGCAATCACAGAGGAGTTCAAGACAGGTTGCCCCTGGGAGCTCCTCTATGCTGATGACCTTGCCCTAATTGCGGAGTCACTATCAGAACTAGAGGAGAAGTTTCAGGTGTGGAAGCAAGGTCTAGAATTGAAGGGCCTTAGAGTCAACCTAGCTAAAACCAAAATCCTAATAAGTAGGAAGGTAGATAAAACACAAACCCCTTCAGGTAGATGGCCCTGCTCAGTATGTAGAAAAGGAGTAGGTAGTAACTCTATAAGATGTACCCGGTGCAAGCTATGGACACATAAGAGGTGCAGCAACATCAAAGGCAGGTTAACTAGCAAGTTAGTTTTTGTTTGTGGCAGATGTTCAGGTGCAATAAAGACTGTAAACAAACAGGAAACAACTTCTATCTCATTCCAGGGTGAAAAACTAGAGGTAGTTGATAGCTTCCGCTATCTGGGCGACCAAGTTAGTAGTGGGGGTGGGTGCGCTGAAAGTGTAGCTGCTAGAATAAGAATAGCCTGGGCAAAGTTTAGAGAGCTCTTACCCCTGCTGGCGACAAAGGGACTCTCACTCAGAGTAAAAGGCAGACTGTATGACGCATGCGTACGAACAAGCATGCTACATGGCAGTGAAACATGGGCTGTAACTGCTGAGGACATACGCAAGCTCGCAAGGAATGAAGCCAGTATGCTCCGTTGGATGTGTAATGTCAATGTGAATACCCGTCAGAGTGTAAGTATCTTGAGAGAAAAGCTGAACATTAGAAGCATCAGTTGTGGCGTGCAAGAGAGACGATTGCGCTGGTATGGACATGTGGTGAGAATGGATGAGGATAGCTGCATGAAAAAGTGCCACACCCTAACAGTTGAGGGAACCCGTGGAAGAGGTAGGCCCAGGAAGACCTGGGCTGAGGTGGTGAGGCAAGACCTTCGTACATTGGGCCTCACCGAGGCGATGACTACTGACCGAGACCTTTGGAAATGTGCTGTGCGTGAGAAGACCCGGCAAGCCAAGTAAGATCGTTGCCAGTGCCCCTGGACTGGTTCTTGTGCGGGTGGCACATGAGATGCACCATTTTGAGCGTGGCCGTTGCCAGTACCGCCTGACTGGCTCCCGTAGGATTTTCGAGCGAGATCGTTGCCAGTGCCCCTGGACTGGCTTGTGCAGGTGGCACATAAAAGACACCATTTCGAGCGTGGCCGATTTCGTGCGGGTGACACGTAAAAGCACCCACTACACTCTCTGAGTGGTTGGCGTTAGGAAGGGCATCCAGCTGTAGAAACTCTGCCAAATCAGACTGGAGCCTGGTGTTGCCATCCGGTTTCACCAGTCCTCAGTCAAATCGTCCAACCCATGCTAGCATGGAAAGCGGACGTTAAACGATGATGATGATGATGATGATATATATATTTCCAAACCAAGCTAAAATGCTGCTTTCATTGAGAATCTCTGTAGTAATAATGATATAAGCACCAGTGAAATGAACAATATTTTAACATCAATCATCACAAAAGCTGCAGTGGAAACAATTGGCAAACACAATCCTAATAGTAAAAACTCACCATGGGTTTCAGAAGTCACATTGAAGCTGATAGATAATAGCAATAATTTGAAGATGAAATACCTCAGACAAAATTAATCTCATTGTGAAAATCCCCCCCCCCTTTCCCTTCCAACTTCTTCAATTTTGACTTTTTCCCCCCAACACTAATCCTAACACCGTAACCGTAAGTACAGATATGTGTCAAACTAAAGCGTTTGACCCGGTGACTAAAATAAATTTTCAAAAATTAGTCTAATAGGTGTAAAACAACTTGCTGGGAACGAATATGAAGAAAAAAATGCGCGCTCACGAACAGTGGGGTGGGGAGAGGACTCGGAACATTCACATCGCCACACATCGTCAGTCCATGGCATCTAAACTATGGTGTTTGACCCGAGCTCAAAAACAAAAAATAATTAGTGTAATAAGTGTAAAACAACTTGCTGTGAATATATATTTATACGCACACATATATATATATATATATACACACACATATATATATATATATATATACACACAAACATATATATATATATACACACACACATATATATATATACACACACACATATATATATATACACACACACATATATATATATATACACACACACATATATATATATACACACACACATATATATATACACACACACACATATATATATATATATACACACACACATATATATATACACACACACACATATATATATGCACGGGAGAAAGAGAGCCTGCCTTATGTCGACCCAATAGAGGGACCAGCTATCCGAGTTGATAGTACCAGGGTAGATAAAGCAATTAAGAGTATGAAGACCGGGAAAGCCCCCGGCCCATCAGGAATCACTGCAGAGATGCTCAAAATATCTGGCAGTATTGGCTATAGCCTAGTCACCCGTATTACGAACCAGGTGATACACGAAGGAGTCATACCCTATGACTGGTGTAGCAGCATCATAGTCAACTGCTACAAAGGTAAAGGGCACGCTTTAGATACAAATAATTACAGAGGCATCAAGCTGTTAGATCAGGTTATGAAAGTTACAGAGAGGGTCATAGCCCAACTAATTAGGGAGCGAATCAATTTAGATGAGATGCAGTTTGGGTTCGTGCCAGGTAAAAGCACTACTGATGCCTTATTTCTAGTGAGACAGTTGCAGGAGAAATACCTAGCTAAGGATAAACCTCTGTACCTGGCTTTCGTTGACATGGAGAAAGCCTTTGACAGGGTCCCCCGATCCCTTATCTGGTGGTCAATGAGGAAACTTGGGATAGAAGAATGGTTAGTGAGAGCTGTGCGAGCCATGTACAGAGATGGTGCCAGTAAGGTGAGGGTTGGAAATGAGTACAGCAATGAATTCCGGGTAGAGGTAGGGGTCCACCAAGGTTCCGTCCTCAGCCCCCTCTTATTTACCATAGTCCTCCAGGCAATCACAGAGGAGTTCAAGACAGGTTGCCCCTGGGAGCTCCTCTATGCTGATGACCTTGCCCTAATTGCGGAGTCACTATCAGAACTAGAGGAGAAGTTTCAGGTGTGGAAGCAAGGTCTAGAATTGAAGGGCCTTAGAGTCAACCTAGCTAAAACCAAAATCCTAATAAGTAGGAAGGTAGATAAAACACAAACCCCTTCAGGTAGATGGCCCTGCTCAGTATGTAGAAAAGGAGTAGGTAGTAACTCTATAAGATGTACCCGGTGCAAGCTATGGACACATAAGAGGTGCAGCAACATCAAAGGCAGGTTAACTAGCAAGTTAGTTTTTGTTTGTGGCAGATGTTCAGGTGCAATAAAGACTGCAAACAAACAGGAAACAACTTCTATCTCATTCCAGGGTGAAAAACTAGAGGTAGTCGATAGCTTCCGCTATCTGGGCGACCAAGTTAGTAGTGGGGTGGGTGCGCTGAAAGTGTAGCTGCTAGAATAAGAATAGCCTGGGCAAAGTTTAGAGAGCTCTTACCCCTGCTGGCGACAAAGGGACTCTCACTCAGAGTAAAAGGCAGACTGTATGACGCATGCGTACGAACAACCATGCTCCATGGCAGTGAAACATGGGCTGTAACTGCTGAGGACATACGTAAGCTCGCAAGGAATGAAGCCAGTATGCTCCGTTGGATGTGTAATGTCAATGTGAATACCCGTCAGAGTGTAGGTATCTTGAGAGAAAAGCTGAACATTAGAAGCATCAGTTGTGGCGTGCAAGAGAGACGATTGCGCTGGTATGGACATGTGGTGAGAATGGAGGAGGATAGCTGCGTGAAAAAGTGCCACACCCTAACAGTTGAGGGAACCCGTGGAAGAGGTAGGCCCAGGAAGACCTGGGCTGAGGTGGTGAGGCAAGACCTTCGTACATTGGGCCTCACCGAGGCGATGACTACGGACCGAGACCTTTGGAAATGTGCTGTGCGTGAGAAGACCCGGCAAGCCAAGTAAGATCGTTGCCAGTGCCCCTGGACTGGTTCTTGTGCGGGTGGCACATGAGATGCACCATTTTGAGCGTGGCCGTTGCCAGTACCGCCTGACTGGCTCTTGTAGGATTTTCGAGCGAGATCGTTGCCAGTGCCCCTGGACTGGCTTGTGCGGGTGGCACATAAAAGACACCATTTCGAGCGTGGCCGTTTTCGTGCGGGTGACACGTAAAAGCACCCACTACACTCTCTGAGTGGTTGGCGTTAGGAAGGGCATCCAGCTGTAGAAACTCTGCCAAATCGGACTGGAGCCTGGTGTTGCCATCCGGTTTCACCAGTCCTCAGTCAAATCGTCCAACCCATGCTAGCATGGAAAGCGGACGTTAAACGATGATGATGATGATGATGATGATACACACACATATATATATACATACACATATATATATACATACACATACTCAAATTCGGTATGCGACACCCTAGTTATATACATAAGACAACATAATATAGTCATATGCAATGCATATTGCCCACCGGATGCTCCAAACCACATAGGCAAATTTGAAGATTGCCTCGCTAGAATTAAAGAAATCCTCATGAAACTGGAACACCATGTGACCATATTTCTTATGGGTGATTTCAACTTCCCCAACGTCAAATGGCCCGAAGGTCTCATACTCTCAGGAATGACTTATCGCAAGCAAGCACAGGTGGAATGCCTGCTCAACCTCACCAATGCCCTATTCATGGAGCAAACTGTTCTCAGACCAACTAGAGCGAATAACATTCTAGATCTCTGCTTCACGAACAATACGGACATCATTCATGATGTGAAAGTGACGCCGA